>NC_080389.1:19232703-19440203 GCF_028751815.1 Salvia miltiorrhiza
CCTATCATACAACCCCCTAACACGTTTACCTCCCTATTTTTTGATAAAATGTCCCCTGCTCTTAACGGACACTTAACACCGTTAAGTATTTTTCATTTTTTTTTTCTTACTATAAATTCACATTTTAAGTTGGTCTCACTAATATTGTAGCGGGAGTTGAATAGACATTTTTCTCATTTCACTTGCAAAAACCCTTCTCCTCCCTTTTGCTTGCAGACTCCGTTTTTACTCAAATTAAATTGTAAAGGTTCTTCACATGCAATGCCTAAACAAGGGAGAGACGATGAAAGGTAAGTGAAAGCACTCATATAATTCTTGATTTTCTATTTTTCTCGTACATGATCGAAGTGGTTGGTGAATGATATCATCAATATTAGGAGTTAAATAAGAATATATTTTTTCTTTTTTTTTAATAAAAATGCGACGTGCTTTGCTGGAATCTTCACACATCAATTATCAAAGTATATTAGAAGATTGTGACAAGAAAACTGAATTTTGAATTGAAGGAGATTTGTTTTTTGGGTTGCTAACCGAGAATCTTCACAGCTGTTAAGCTGACTGCATTCAAAATCCTAGATTCACTGAAACTAGGAGTTCTAATTAATTTAGAAAATGCATTCAAATATTAGCTCAAATTTACGGTCTTAATATAACAAAAACCCATGATCAACAAAACACAATTTTTAAATAAGAATATCTAAATCAAAATATGGTTGGCCGAACTTCTCTAATATTGTCACGACCGGCCTTAATTAATGATAATTAAGCCGGGAAACTATGACTGGGGAAGGGAAATTACGAAGCGGGGTTAGAAAGGGGTGCATAAAAGAATACTCAAAGAGCTTGGATACGCGTGAAATATTCCTTAAAAAGGAAAAAGGCATAGTTCGCATAAAAAGGGTACTCAAAGAACTTGTATACGCGTTATATTCCTTAAAAGGAAAAAGGCATCGTTAGGGGCTTGGCTAAAACATTATCAGAGTTTGCAACGGAAGGCGTAACTGAAATAATCAGTGTTTACAGCGGAATGCATAACTGAGATACATGTATGAAGACATGTATCCTTTCTGAGCCTACTTTAAGTTCGACAAAAACTCCACTCAGCAACACTTCATCGCTCATCACAGCTCAACCTGCACAAACATAAACAACGAAGGGCTAAGTACAAGAGTACTTAGTGGGCAGTTGCCAAGCATATAACATAACATCAACATCAAAATCAAAACACAACATCGCATAAGAGGCATAAGTTTCTTTCAAATCCTTTGCTCATTAAACATTTCCAAATTCATAAATAGCATGAGCGCATTCTTCATAATCAACAATTATAAACAAGCATCGTGTCGTGGAGAAGGCCTTCCCCAACGAACACGGGCATCGCGCCGTGAGGGGGGCCTCCCTCAGCGGTCACAGCATCGTACTATTGAGGGAGGCCTCCCCCAATAGACGTTGTAACACTGGTACACTGGCATACTGGCATCGCGCCGCGAGGGAGGCCTCCCTCAGCGGACACGGGCATCGCGCCGTGAGAAAGGCCCTCCTCAGCGGACACGGCATCGTACTGTTGAGGGAGGCCTCCCCCAACAGACGCAAGCATCAATCACAGGCATAAACTTATTAGCATAAAGCATTCATAAATCACATAAGGCATAAATAGCATAAGTCATTTAGCGTGAAGCATAATAAAGCATAAAACTTGCATAGTTCTTTAATAGCATCTTATTACACGTAAGAAATTGCCCACCTGATAGCAAGGTTTTGCTAAGGTATTGCGACTCTTTGTGTAGTTCTTACTCTCGCGCTTGACCTTAATCACGAGAATATAAAATAAGACATTGCCTCGAGGAAATTCTCAATTAATGAGAAAGCGTAATTAACTATGCATGAATCTGGTATGCATGAACTAACATTTCCGAACGATACTCAGGGAATTCTACTATTAATCCTCGTTAATAGATTTAGCTAATTCTCGTCTAACGCGGTCGAATAAAACTGTGATCCTTCCTTTCCCATCGGAATATTCTAGTTGTGAAATAAACCTCGCATTTGTACTCGATCGAAAAAGGACTAACTTGGCTTTAAACGAGATGTGACCTCGTATAAATTATCGGGCTTTTCGATAGAAACATAATTACTAATGTAACCTCAAATAATTAATAGGCTCGAAGAGAGTAGCCAATTAATTAAGTAAACCAGTGGCTTTAATGAAATAAACAATGATAGCTCGCTTTAAATCTGAAGTCCAAAACAATAATTAATAAACTGGGCGGCTCATTTACTGAATAAGTAATTGGGCTTCATCAAAATAATTACTGTAAGGCTTAACTAAAGAAGTAGCTTCAGCCCAAGTAATAATAGTAATTAATGTGGGCTGGAAAGAATAAATCTCAGTCCAACAGGTAATTTAATCGGCCCAAGTGATGAATTAAACTGGCCCAATGAAATATAAATGAGATTTGAATAATAGCCCATCATAAATATATGCATCAGCCCAACTCCTTAAAATAATTCAAGCCCAATAGAAATAATGAGAATGGCCCAATTAAATAAAAGACTGGCCCAGTTCGAATTTAAATGTGAAAGCCCAATCTTGGCCTGCAATACTTAAAAATGTGAGGCCCAAACTTTAAAATATTTCAAGCCCAAATAATTAAAATAAAATCAAGCCCACTCTCTCTCTCTCTTCTCAAAGTTTTCGGCCCTGTTCTCCTTCTCTCTCTCTCTCGGAGTCGCTCGCCCCTTCCTCTATAGTCTGCTCGCTCGGCTCCTCTCAAAATCCGGTCGGTTCCACCTACTCCGGCCGTCCAGCCATCGTCTGCTATCACCGGCGTCATTCTTCTACGCGTCTATCCCAGCGCCGCCCTTTTCTCTTCGCAGAGCCCCAAAATCGTGCCCTAGATTTCTGGAAATTGTCGCTGCTGCTCCTTCGTTCGGAATCCGGCGAATCAGTCGGCGCCGGTCGTGGTGGGCGAGATTCCGGAGCGTTGCTTCTGCGTTCGAAACCCGGCGAAATCCTGTGCCTGGTTTGCACCCACCGCCGTTGGTATTTTGGGAGTCGGCGGCTTCACCGCGATTCTGATCCAGAGCGCCGGTCGGATTTCCTTTCCTTGGCCGTCGCTGCTGTTATTCCGATGCAGACAAGACGACGAGAGTTCGCCGCCCGTCTTCTTTTCCCGCTCGGCAGTAGGTGGTTCGCTGCCCCCTGGGCAGCCGGCCCTTCCCTCCTTTAAAGCTAAGTAACTCCCTCAATTCGACTCAATCGATTCGTAAATGAGAACTGGTCAAGGTTTAATCTCTCTTTGTTTTGCTTACATCTCGATGTGCTCGTTTACTCATACATGAACTGTCACTTGCTCATGATCGCATAGTTGGTGCGCTTACTAAGTTCAAGATGCTTATACGTCGTCTATCTTTGTGAAACTACTCATGATCATTCTTGGTATGAATGCTCACTGGTATGAAAAATAGGATGGCATAATTACCTTGAAGTATGCTGTTGGTTTGTGGCTGAGCTTATGAATCAAATGTGCTGAAAATAAGTCGAAGCTTGAAGCCTTTATGTTGGTTGGATATTGCTTGGTTGTTGTCGATTTACTAGAACTGAAGTAATTGAAGTAGTATAATTGTTGGTTCTCTTTCAATATGTGTAGGTGAAAATCAAGAAAAAGAAAGCATTGAGCTAAGTCTTACCTTGATACTTTGGCAGAACTCGTGGCTGATCTTTGATAATTTTTGGTGAAATAAAGTGAGAGTGAAGGTTTGCATTTGTTGGCTGATTGGCATTAATAGAGGATTGCGTCGCATACTTGAGTATGCTAGTGAAGTGAACGGAGGTAGGGTGGCTGGAGCTTGAGACTTGGGGGAACATGGCAGCCATGGAAGGTGACTAAAAAGATGGGTGCAGAGAGTGGTCGGCAGCATACTCATTTTCTTTCTACTAGCTTTATTGACTTTTCTATCTCTCTTCTTTCTTTGTAAATAAAAGTATCCTCCTGCAGCACTCTACTTGAACTTTCTCTTTCTCTTTGACTATTGTGCTCAATACTTGAACTAGTGGCAGTGAGTGGCCCACGTAGAGTCCACAGCCTTTATGATATACTAGACGATTTTCCCCAAGCTGGGAACTAGACTGTAATCGTGAACTGTAATAAAATACTGGCTTCGATTTTCTAATTATCGCATTTCTGTATCTGCTTGATATCTTTTTCCTTGCCTGCTAACTTGATAAACTGTAATATAACTTAAATTAAATCCGTAGATTTAATCTGCTTTGCAGTCGAAATAAATCCTCGACTTCTAGTAGCACTAATAAAATATAACTGTTTTTGTTTCTCGATTAATAAATAACATGACTTTGCTAAGTCAGTCATAACTTGGAAATAATAATTATTGAATAGCTCAATAATCCTCATCGCGATTTACTCACGCGACACAAGCATAAGGCTAAAATAATAACTCCGTCCCTGATAAAAACAAAAAAATCAGGATCATAAACTGGATTCATATATAACTGGCAACTGGGTTCTATTTACTGAAAGATGCCATATTAATTATCGCGATACCAATATTAAATAACATAAAAGAGCGGGTCACTACAAATATTTTTAATGCTAAGAAACGTGAATTGCTCCTAAGAGTATATTTGCTTAAATATATATGTCAAAATTAAATTTTTGGATTGCTAATCTTCTCATTGTTTTGTGTAAAGTATGTGGTAATTTTTTTCATCAGTTTATCTTAGTAATTTGTTTCATTTATGACTTTTTTTTAGCATGTGTAAAATTACGTTTCGATTCAATTTTGGGGATTATTGGAAAAAACAAGAGGATGTTTGGATTTTGATGGTTTTGATGCCAGAGTAGTTACAGAAATAATGCAAAATATGACATTTGAGAGGGTTATCAAAAAAAATTCAGACTTAGGATAGTTCAATCCAAGAGGTGTTTATGTGCATGACCCTGATTTGAGTTTTGAATATGGTTTACATTTGATTAAGGATGAGGAATCTTGTAAGAAAGTACTTGAACTTTATCATTTACTTGATTGGGAAAATATTACGTTCTTTATTGATCATAAGAATATGCCTATGCCACTTGATTTAATTCAATGTGATGTTGAGGAGGGAATGGTTGACAAAAGAATTGAGGCTGAAAAGATTGTGGAGAAAATAGTTGAAGAAGAAGTGGAGGCTGAAATAGCGGTGAAAAGGTTTGAAGAAAGGTTAGATGTGACTGAAAACATATACATCAACCCTGATGGTTATGTTACTGAGGAAGAATCAGAGACAGAAGATAGTGATGCTGATGATTCATCCGATGAAGATTTCAATAATGAGTTATTTGTGGCTAGAAATTTGAATGATACTCAAAGTGCAGATAATGAAGGTGGTCAGGGAAGCTCTTCACACTGGGAATGAGTTTTGCAGATGCAAATGAGGCAAGAGAAGCTATTAATTCTTATGGTGTTAAGTTTGGTTACAAACTTAAGTTTATAAATAATGAAAAAACTAGGCTTAGAGTTGTATGCACTGATGATGAAAAATGTCCATTTCTGATCTTCATATCAAAAGGTGGCAATAATGGTGGATTGATAGTGAAGACTTTGTTTTTGGAGCACACTTGTTTTAGAAAATATTTCGTTCTTTATTGATCATAAGAATATGCATGCCTATGCACGAATAGTCGTATTTAGTTATTGTGATTTCGTCACTTGGCTAAATGAATTTGTGGTCTGAGGCTTGAATCCATAGTTAAAATTTCATATTTTTGCATTTATATTTTTCTTCGCAGCACACATTCCTTCGCAACACACATTCATATTTTTCTTCGCAGCATTTTATTTTATTTAAAGTTCATTATTCTTTTTATTTTTTGATAATGAGGGAACCTACGGTCGTCGTATATATGTAAATGTACCGTGAATAAATTGTACCACTACTCAAGTTTCGTGAGACTATAATTAATTCATTCATATCAAACTCTACTGAGCTTAATTTAAAGAGAAATGTCTCAAGCAAACCGGCTATTTATAATTGATATTTTGTGGAAAATTATCACTCATTTATTCCGTGTTATAGAAAATATATCTCCTCCACCAACACACACACACACACACACACACACACATATATATATATATATATATATATATATATATATATAGGCCAAGGTTCAATGAAGAAGGCTTAAATGTAAGAAAGAAGAGAGAAGTAATCTCATCCGTTGATCTTATCTAATCTAACGGACATGATTTGTTCACGCCATGTTCAACGGATTTTTTCGTTGAACATATGGGGGGTCGAAACCCAGAACCCCCAAAAATATTGTATATGTTCACGAATGTTCAACGAAAAAATCCGTTGAACAAGACGTGAACAAATCATGTTCGTTAGATTAGATAAGATCAACGGATGAGATTACTTCTCTCTTCTTTCTTACATTTAGGCATTTTTCATTGAACCTAACCCTATATATATATATATATATATATGTAGGGTTGGGTTCTTGTAGTATCCAAGCTTATGGTAGTACAGTAGGACCAAATCTTGACCACACAATTTGGATAAGAGGTGCATTGAGATTGTGACACGTGGCAAGAAGCTTCCAAGACAATTCAAGACAAAAATCTGGACAGGGGTAAAATCGGAAAATATTTTCGTATATTAAAAAAATATATATTTTTATATTCTCAAAATATTCATATTTTAGATGCATAAAGGTTTAAACTAAGATGCATACAGTTTCATATAAAAATGCATAAGATTTCACCCCACCCCACCCCTCACACCCCTGAACCCCACCCCCACCCACCAACCCCCCACCCACCATGCCCCACATTTTTTTTTATTTTTTTCAAAATCTGATTTTCTGTCCACTGACCCATCCCCACCCCCACCCCACACACCCACCCACCACCCATCCCCCCCAATTTTTTTTTAATTGTTTCAAAAAATTATTAATAGACCACTGACCCACCCCCACCCCCACCCCCATCCCAAATTTTTTTCAAAAATTAATTTTAAATAAATTGAGGTACACATCTCATTAACAAAGTCATTATTCAATCATCAAATAATTGTGTGACTAAAAATAATTATAATAATAATAACTAGTACACACATAATTCACTTCACATCTATTTTAGAAAAATTAACCCTAAGAAAATTCATTAGGAAAAATTATTACTCAAGATCTCACGTCAAACTAACCGTCTGTCAAAAACGACTCTTACCTCTACAGAAATTCTCACTCACTAATCTTAGTGGCCAGAGTTGTTAGAGCTCGGCAGACAGAGCTGCTCAGGTCTGGGACCAGAGCAGAAACAACTCAGATTCAGCTCTGGGACCAGAGCAGAGACCGCTCGACTTCAGCTCTGGGACCAGAGCAGAGATCGCTCGACTTCAACTCTGCAACCAGAGCAGAGACAACTCGACTTCAGCTCTGCTACCAGAGCAGAGACAGCTAGGATGCCAGAGCAGATTTAGCTCGGGAACCAGAGCAGATTCAGCTCTGGTACCAGAGCAGAGACAGCTCGGATGCCAGAGCATATTCAGCTTAAAGGGCAGAGCAGCTTCAGCTCTGGGCCAGAGCAGAGACCGCTCGATTGCCAGAGCTGCTAAAAACTCAGTACTCATAAAAGTGTCTCGATCCTATCAATCATAAAGTAAAAATACGGGGTTACATCTAACTAATTACTTAACAAGTGCAAAGATAAAGTAAATTAAACAAACAAGGTGGATTGAACAAGTGATAAAGGTGATTTAGGGACTAGGCATCAATGGACAAGCAATAGACTTCAATTAGCTCAATATAAATCTCGATATTTCTAATTATCTAGAGTGATCTCCGAACTAGTTCTAGCCCCCTTCCGAACGACTAAAACGGTAGATTACGGGTCGTAGTTGCCGTCCTCGGTCAACTTATAACCTATAACTTCTAAAAGCACACAAAGATCAACAAACTCTCACCCAACTCTCAACCTCCCGGTTTATTAAGTTGATATGTTTCAAACTCCTAATCTATTATGATTATCTTTTTCCAATTCAAATCACAATTTAGAAATGCATAGAAAGTGGCCAACAATCCATACAAGATATAAACCTAGGGCTTGAAAAGATAATAGCAATAGAAACAAACAAGATATATATTGAGCATAATATTTAATCCATTACAATATCCAGATAGCCTAATCCCCAAATCAAAGGGAGGCTTAGCCTAACACGTTCACAATCAACATACCTAAGTTAAACGAGAACATAGATGAAAGAGAGAGTATGAAAAGACAAATCCTATTTATGAGCTTCTTCTTCCTTCTCTCCTCTTCAATGCTCTTCAATGGTGGTTGGAGGTATTAATGAAGGCTAGGGTTTAGTGTGTGGAGGATTGGGAGTGATGGAATTAGTGTGTGTGTGATGAATGATATAAAAAGAGGGGGAAATGGGTATTTGGGGGCTGAAATCGCGTCTGGCCCACCAAAGGGACCAAACCTGCCTTTTCCCCGCGACCACGGCATGAACCGCGATAGAGAATGCGGCCGGAAGGAGAGGAGGCCGTGGTCAGGGGCCGCGGCCGCGGCTCGGACCGCGGGTGCCGGCCAAATATGTTATGTACTTCGGGCGCAAGAAGCTGTGGTCACCACCGTGACCGCGGGTGGGACCGCGGTCCGTTTTTCCTTAGCTACGGCCCGGCTTCCGCGTCAGTGAGGTCCTGCGCAACCGGCTTTGTCTGCTCCGTTCTCCCTTGTCTGAGCTCCGATTCCAGTGCCGTTCATGCTCACGGATTCCTCTCGAGACGTACTTTACTCTCATGTCTTCACAATCCTCCAATTGATCATTTATTTTTTCTGAAATCACTCCAAAGCAAGCTACACCAAGCATTAAATGTCAACAAAACTCAAGATTGGGGTACAAACACATATTAACATTCAATTCATGGGTGGAAATGACAATAATTCATGCGAAAATGAGGTATGAAAATCATGTTTGTCAACGGACGCTGGTGCTGGGCACGTTGAGCGAAAGTATACGACGCGTGTTGAACACACGTCAATTATTTTTCTAAGAAATAAAAAATAAAAAAATCTGACCTTGGCCTTTTTCATTTTAATTTTTTTTATAATCGTTGGCTGCAAAAGGGCTGTTTTGCCATTTTCTTTTCTTTTTCAATAACTATAAATACCCCAATCCACATTAATTATCACAAATCACACTTCTTTCCTTCCTTATTTTGAAATTCTCTTTTGAAAAATGGCTTCTTCATGATCGTCTTCTTCATCAAGTGGCAATGAGCGACGTGCTCAAGAATTCGCCCAACTTGTATCACAAATTTTACGAAATTGTTGACGACATTGGTCCGCCGAAAAAGCGCTCCTAGGTGAAGGAGAACGAAGAAGAAAGCTTACATTTATGGGGATCGTGAAGCCGAAGCGCAACGTCTGTACGAGGATTATTTTGCTTAGAACTACGGAATAATTCCTTCGTTAAATCTTAATTATTTAATTAATTAATATTTCTTATTTTTAACTACGGAATAATTATGTCGTTAAATTTATTGACGGAATGTCTGTCGCAAATTCGATCGTTAATTATTAAAAATGTAAATCGTTGTTAGTGTGTCGTTAGTCCGTTGTAGTTTTACAACGGAATTAGTTTCTGTCGCAAGAATGCAATTTTTTTTATAGTGGCAGGACGAATTAAGAAGTAAAAAAAGATCATTTTTCTTTTTTCTTTTTTCGTTAGTGTAACGTTTCTTGCTTCTTCTTGTTCTTTTCTTAAATCAAATGGGGTGTTTAATTAAATCAGTGCTTAGAACGATGACATTTTATCATTTTTACGAAAACAAAGATGTTTCCAGATCAGCATAAGTAAGACATGTCACTTACACGTCATCAAATAGGTACGGATAGAAGACTTCACTGTGGGAAAAATCAAAGTCAATCGAAAGTTGATGAATTTTTAAATAATTTTTTAAAATCATGAGAACAAGAAAACGACTCAAGTTTGTGGATTTTTACGCTATTTGTCCTTATATATAGAGTGAGAATATTGACAAAATATTGCATATAAATAATAAATTCGAAAATGCACGTATTATTTTGTGGTAAACTCTAATTCTGTAGGTTTGGCGCCACAGTAACTACTGTTTGGATTGGAGTTTTTTGTATCTGTTAATTAAATTTTTTAATCTGTAGAACCTACAATCCTATACATGCAAGTTACATATGTATTTAATGTTAAAGTTAACGAAGAAACAGTAGTAAGTAGTATATAATATATGATGTCAAATTAATATTTATATGAATTATAAACAGAAGTTTTTTTAACTAACAAAATTGTAAATTAATACTGAGGTGGCAGTGGGTTTTCACCGCAACACCACATTTGTTGAAACGAGGAAAATCGCGCAGAGTTTCTAATTTTAACAAGTGAATAATGAATAAATGTTTATATTTCAGCATAAAATCTCTATTTATAGGCTACAAGTCAGATCTAACATCAAGGCCCACTAATAAGGCAATTTGGTTCAAGTTTCTTAAAAACTCAATGGGAAAAAAATACCTTATAGGAAAAAGAGTATCTAATTTATTGCAAGGCTAATTTAGACTGCAATTATTAACTAAGAAAGTTTGGTTCAAGTTTCTTAAAAACTCAATGGGAAAAAATTACCTTATAAGGAAAAGAGTATCTAATTTATTGGAAGGCTAATTTAGAGACTGCAATTATTAACTAAGAAAGTTGACATGTACTCCCTCCGTTCCCCAAATAACTTTCTAGTAAGGGACGATATAATTTTTTTTAAAAAAATTGTTAAGTATATTAGTAGTGGAGAAAAGTGTTATAATTAGTATTGAAAGTGGTGAAAATATGTTATATATAATTAGAATTGAGAATGATGAAAATTGAAAAGTAAAAATAAATAAAATATTATTAATCGTGGGATAATGTCCCAAAATGAATAGAAGTTATTTGAGGGACGTTAAAAAATATATAAAAAGTTATTTGGGGGATGGAGGGGGTATATATTAATGAATTAAACAAATTAAATTGATAAAGAAAGGGCAATCTGACTTCCTAGAATTAAGTTTAAAAATGACAATTAACTTCAAAAACTTGCAAGTTGCATATATCTACAAATTTCTTGGGGGGCGAAACATGTATAAATAGGGTTCATTCCCACACATTCTAATACACCACAACCAAAATCACAAAAAAACCTCACACACCAACTAAACCATAGAAATGTCTCCGAACCAAGCTCCCGCCTTGGTCGTGGTGGCTCTCCTCCTCTTGGTTGCTGCGGCCCACAGCCAAGTAACAGGGATCATCGTAAACAGCCAACTTTGCTGCACGTCCACCGGAAACTGCCCGCCCGGCGCTACGGGCATTCCCGGAGTGCTGGTGAACTTAACCTGCACATCCCCACTGGGCGGCGGATCAATCACGGTGGGGCAGGCCGTCACCGGCGTGAACGGAGTGTTAAACATTAGTGTTCCCAACACAGTTGCTTCGATAGCCAACATCCCCTCCATTCTCGGCCAAGGCCTACCGTGCTACATCATCTTCAACCTTCCGCTCAACCAAACAGTCTGCCCGCTCCTAAACACCGCCAGCGGCGTGATCTTCGGCATTCCCACTTTTGTTGACACTGTGATTTCGCCGGTGCTTGGACTCATTGAGAGATTCGTGGTGTTGTTGCTTCTCAGGGTCACCCTCTGAGATCATCTATTAATTAATCTTCTCCTTAAATTTTCCTAATTAATTAATACACACTATAAATAAGCACGAAGCAAGCATATATATATATATATATATATAATATATGCTCTTCTTGTGTGTATGTGTTGTAACCCTTTGTATACGTATATTAGACTCAAATATAATATATATGGAGAAGATTAATTACATATATATCGAGGTTATATGCATCCTTCAATTAATGTTAGCTAGCTTCTTCTTTTCTTTTTCTTTTTTCAAAAAATTAATTTGGTGACGAGGAGACTCGCATCCGTGCGTGAATAAACTGCACTAGTCAAGATCTCGTAAGTCAAGCCCGATCGACTAAAGAATGATCTCTCATTCTTTTCCGGTTTAAATCCATAATCGATCAAACTAATTGTAGAATTAACGACAGTTACCCAAATTTGGTGAAATATGATTGCGATTTAGAGAGAACAACTATTTTTTGTGAGAAATGAGAACAATGAATAAGTCATTATAAATATCAAAGGGAGAAGTAGCAAATAGCCCTCTATCATACAACCCCCTAATACGTTTACCTCCCTATTTTTTGATAAAATGTCCCTTGCTCTTAACGGACACTTAACACCGTTAAGTATTTTTCATTTTTTTTTTATTTCTTACTATAAATTCACATTTTAAGTTGGTCTCACTAATATTGTAGCGGGAGTTGAACAGACATTTTTCTCATTTCACTTGCAAAAACCATTCTCCTCCCTTTTGCTTGCAGACTCCATTTTTACTCAATTGTAAAGGTTCTTCACATGCAATGCCTAAACAAGGGAGAGATGATGAAAGGTAAGTGAAAGCACTCATATAATTCTTGATTTTCTATTTTTCTCTTACATGATCGAAGTGGTTGGTGAATGATATCATCAATATTATGAGTAAAATAAGAATATCTTTTTTTTTAATAAAAATGCGATGTGCTTTGCAGGAATCTTCTCACATCAATTATCAAAGTATATTAGAAGATTGTGACAAGAAAACTGAATTTTGAATTGAAGGAGATTTGTTTTTTGGGTTGCTAACAGAGAATCTTCACAGCTGCTAGGCTGACTGCACTCAAAATCCTAGATTCACTGAAACTAGGAGTTCTAATTAATTTAGAAAATGCATTCAAATATTAGCTCAAATTTACGGTCTTAATATAACAAAAACCCATGATCAACAAAACACAATTTTTAAATAAGAATATCTAAATCAAAATATGGTTGGCCCAACTTCTCTAATATTTTTAATGCCAAGAAACGTGAATTGCTCCTAAGAGTCTATTTGCTTAAATATATATGTCAAAATTAAATTTTTGGATTGCTAATCTTCTCATTGTTTTGTGTAAAGTATGTGGTAATTTTTTTCATCAGTTTATCTTAGTAATTTGTTTTATTTATGACTTTTTGTTAGCATGTGTAAAATTACGTTTCGATTCAATTTTGGGGATTATTGGAAAAAACAAGAGGATGTTTGGATTTTGATGGTTTTGATGCCAGAGTAGTTACAGAAATAATGCAAAATATGACATTTGAGAGGGTTATCAAAGAATTTTCAGACTTAGGATTGTTCAATCCAAGAGGTGTTTATGTGCATGACCCTGATTTGAGTTTTGAATATGGTTTACATTTGATTAAGGATGAGGAATCTTGTAAGAAAGTACTTGAACTTTATCATTTACTTGATTGGGAAAATATTTCGTTCTTTATTGATCATAAGAATATGCTTATGCCACTTGATTTAATTCAATGTGATGTTGAGGAGGGGATGGTTGACAAAAGAATTGAGGCTGAAAAGATTGTGGAGAAAATAGTTGAAGAAGATGTGGAGGCTGAAATAGCGGTGTAAAGGTTTGAAGAAAGGTTAGATGTGACTGAAAACATATACATCAACCCTGATGGTTATGTTACTGAGGAAGAATAAGAGACAGAAGATAGTGATGCTGATGATTCATCCGATGAAGATTTGAATAATGAGTTATTTGTGGCTAGAAATTTGAATGATACTCAAAGTGCAGTTGATGAAGGTGGTTTGAATGATCAGAAATTTGAATGATACTCAAAGCTTCACACTCGGAATGAGTTTTGCAGACGCAAATGAGCCAAGAGAAGCTATTAATTCTTATGGTGTTAAGTTTGGTTACAAACTTAAGTTTATAAAGAATGAAAAAACTAGGCTTAGAGTTGTATGCACTAATGATGAAAAATGTCCATTTCTGATCTTCATATCAAAAGGTGGCAATAATGGTGGATTGATAATAAAGACTTTGTTTTTGGAGCACACTTGTTTTAGAAAATATTTCGTTCATTATTGATCACAAGAATATGCATGCCTATGCATGAATAGTCGTATTTAGTTAATGTGATTTCGTCACTTGGCTAAATGAATTCGTGGTCCGAGACTTGAATCCATAGTTAAAATTTCATATTTTTGCATTTATATATCATTCCTTTGCAGCACACATTCATATTTTTCTTCGCAGCATTTTATTTTATTTAAAGTTCATTACTCTTTTTATTTTTTGATAATGAGGGGAACCTGCGTTCGTCGTATATATGTAAATGTACCGTGACTACTACTCAAGTCTCGTGAGACTATAATTAATTCATTCATATCAAACTCAACTGAGCTTAATTTAAAGAGAAATGTCTCAAGCAAACCGGCTATTTATAATTGATATTTTGTGGAAAATTATCACTCATTTATTCCGTGTTATTATAGAAAATATATATCTCCTCCACCAACATATATATATATATATATATATATAGGGTGTGATTCTAGAGAGAACTACATTATTGTGAGAACGTGAGAACCCTCAAATCTAATGCATTCAC
Organism: Salvia miltiorrhiza; assembly: GCF_028751815.1. Taxonomy (NCBI): domain Eukaryota; kingdom Viridiplantae; phylum Streptophyta; class Magnoliopsida; order Lamiales; family Lamiaceae; genus Salvia; species Salvia miltiorrhiza. The sequence goes on from NC_080389.1 coordinate 19,247,266, forward strand.
TGTAAAAGTTAATACATTCGCTGTTAAAATTAATGCACTCAAAAAAATAAAAAAAATTGCTCCCTTCAAGATTCGAACCCAGGATCTGCATTCATCCAACAAGATGATACATCCACCGTAGATCTTGATGATCGAATGGCTGAAAATGGTTCTCCGTTCTTTTTTTTATTTATGGTTCTTTCTTGAACCTCTCCATATATATATATATATATATATATATAGGGAGAGGTTCAAGAAAGAACCATAAATAAAAGAAGACCGGAGAACCATTTTCAGCCATTCGATCATCAAGATCTACAGTGGATGCATCATCTTGTTGGATGAATGCAGATCCTGGGTTCGAATCCTGAAGGGAGCATTTTTATTTTATTTTTTTAGTGCATTAATTTTAACAGCGAATGCATTAATTTTTACAGTGGATGCATTAGATTTGATGGTTCTCCCGTTCTCACAAATAATGTAGTTCTCTCTAGAACCACACCCTATATATATATATATATATATATACATATAGGGGAGGGCTAGAATAAAAACACTCTTAAGTGTATAAAATATAAATGTTTTTCAGCCCTTAGATCATCAAGATCTACGGTTGATTCGTAACCCTTTTTGATGAATTCGTGGTCCTAGGTTCGAATCCCAAAGGTAGCAAAAATTTATTTTTCACAATTCGTAACCATGTTGGATGAATTCGTAACCATGTTGGATAAAATTCATACATTAAATAACGTTTATATTTATATTTTAAGAAGTGTTTTTACTGTAGCCCTCCCCCATACATACATATATATATATACATATATATATATATATAGGGGTGGGCTAAAATAAGAAAACTTTTAAGTGTATAAAATATGAACAAATCATGTCCATTAGATCTGGGTTGATCTTGTGGCTTGAAATTTGACTAATCAAAACATAATTTATAACAAAAGAACTTCAGATTCGTGCATAGAATGTAATTCGTAACAAAAGTACTTTCAATTCTTAATAAGAAAAACGTATGAATTGCAAGGGAAACAGTTACGAATTTCGGATCTCCATATAATTTGATTTAGGCCATTAATTCACTATGATCTAATGGACATGATTTGTTTCTATTTTATACACTTATAAGTGTTTTCATTGTCTATATATATATAGAGGAGGGCTAAAATAAAAACACTTCTTGGTGAAGTGTGATTGAACGGTGATCGTTTGTTTGGTAAATTATCGGTAAATTATAGATTTTACCTAGAGATTGATCGAAAGAGTGAGAAGAGATTGTCAAATTGTTGAGAGCACGAGAGAGAATTGTTGCAGTAGTAAAAATATTGAAAGCGTAAGTTTACAAGGTACATGCTAAAGGCTATTTATAGATTACACGTTAAGGGTAAAAGAGTAATTTCATCGCTGGAGCACGCATCTTGCATGGTCGGGGGCATAATAGTAATTCTATCCTTAATCGGGAGATTTTCCCGCTCTCTTGGTGATTCCTCAGGCGAAGACCATTTCTCTGGCGAGAGTGGCTCCTCTGGTGCAGACCGTTCCTCTGATAAGGCCCATCCCTCTGACTTCTCTACGGAAGCCCGTTTCTCTGATGAAGCCCGCTCCTCTGTCAAGCCCGTTCCTCTGGCTGAGACCACTTCTCTGCTCTGCACATATTACTCCTCATCAGCTACTCCCCCCTCTGGTCTGACTAGTTCGCTCTGGAGCAGAGTAATCTAGTCAGAGTGTTTGCCCGCGTGGCTGACGTCATCCGCATTAAATGCCCGCCCCTTTTACAGTGTACTTTTCCGCTTTTCGAGGTTACTTTTTAACCTTTGCGTCTTTTCGTCTCTCCGTAGGAATTCTTGGCCGTTGATCCTTTCCCTGATGCCACGTGTCACTCATCCCGCGTGTTGGTAGTTGCTCGCGTACGTTATACTTAGGCGGTTCAAATTTTTACTCTCCACTATTCACCTTCTTCCATTTTACTTCTTCGCGATTTTCTCTCGATTTCCAGCGTTCCCCTCCCTGTTCCGGCGTATTTCCTGCAATCTTTCCGCTCCAGTTCTTGTCTTAGGTAAATCGCATATCCTCCCCTCCCGATATTTGTTTTTAGTGTATAGTTTTTTCTGGAATTGTTGGTGCTCTGACTGAGCGTGAAACCCTAGCACTTTTCAAAAAAAAATTATGATCATGGCCTCTACCTCCGTTGCCCAGCCCGACTTCTCTCCTTCCCCTTCTCCCTCTCCCCTAGCTTCTCTGACTAATTCTCCCCCTCCTTCCAACCCTAGTTCGCCCCAAGATTCCCCGGCCTCGTCTGAGCCTCAACCCTCCACTCCCAAATCCCCCAAAACCATTCCTCCATCCCGCCTAGGTGTGGCGGCGATGCAGAAGATGTTTGATAGGTGCAAACGCCTGGAGGGCTTAACTTTTGAGCCCTACTCCAAGGCTTCGGAGCCCTTCACGAAACTTCATATGAATAAAATCCCCCTCTTCCAAGCACAAGTAGATGCTGGACTTAGGCTTCCACCTCCTCCGCTCTTAACACAAGTCTGCAACCATTTTCGCATTCCCTTTTTCCAGGTGGCCCCCTCCGCTCTTCGGAGGTTATTCGCGTTTCATATCCTTTGCACGGCCCACGGTGTCCAAGACACCGCCAAATTATTTCTTCAAACTCAAACCTTTCAATGGTAGGGCCACCCATTATACAGTTTTGCAGCCCGCAAAACCTACCCCACCACCTTCCTTAGCTCCCTCAATTCTCATGACAAGGGCTTCATATCCCTTTACTGTTATGTGAAAACCAACTAGGGCTCCTGGCGTTAATATGATGCCCAAGAGCTGCAGTGGCATGAGTCTCGAACCGCCTATAAGCCTCCTACTCCCGGAAAGCCCTCCGATTTTGATCTGAATGTGCTAAACTTTCTTAATTCCCTCAATGAAGATGCTTCCTTCCCTTGTAAGAAGCTAACCGAGGATAACTCGACCTTAGCTGCCACCGGTCTATTTCCCCTGTATCCTCCTGGATCTATAGGTAAAAATAGGCGTTAGCAGATATGAAAAAATTATTTATTACCTTGCCTTGGTTGATAAAGCCCTATTTGTTTGCAGGGATGTCGTGGAGGAACAAGTGCAGAGCCGATCTCACATCCGACCGTCCCTCTGGCGAGGAGGGACATGGCTCTGGGCAGCCCGTGGACCCCGGGGTGGACATCTCCCGGCTGGTACCTGTTGTTCCTAAGGAGACCACTCTAGTGGTGGATATTGAAGACGATGTGCCCCTCTCCCAAGTGCTCCATGCCATCCCTACTCCCGACTCCCGCTTAGTCCAAAAGAAAAGGAAGGCTGCCACACTGGCCCTTGCACAGAAGAGGCGCAAGGAAAGCCTCCAAAAGGGCAGCAAGTTTGTGGACCCCAAGGCTGGGTCGGCAGGTGAAGCGGAGGCGACCTCCGTGGATGCTGAAGGGGGCAAGGCATTGGCCTTGCCTGCAGGGGAGTCAGAGGCCTCAGGTTCCAGGCCCATCTCGGCTCTGAAAGGGCGGGATTTTGTCCACACCTTGCTCTCCCACATCCATCCCAAGGATAAGGAAACAACCAATAAGGTGAAGAAGGAGGTGCTGGCTAACCAACTTAGCCAGTTGGTTCTTCAGGTACCCTGCACAGTTCACCATTTTTAAATGATGTTATTACTAACCTCTTGGTTTCTCTGTTCTGACCCTTTCCTTTTGTTTCTCTGTAGTTGGAGTCCCGTGTTGGGGCGGTGGTCCAGTGCATCGATGACTACGGTGCACTGGAGAATGGTTTGGAGGCAGAGAAAAAGCGGACGGCAGAACGCGACGAGGAGGTCGCTGGTACCGTGGAGCGGTATAGCAAGGCAGAGGCAGACGCGACCGAGCTGCAGGCCAAGCTCGCTCAGGCAGAGATGGAGAAGGCCTCCTTAGCCTCCGAGCTAGAGAGAGCCAAGAAGGAAGGCTATGAAAACCTCGCCAAATTCAAGGCGAGGTATGAGGAAGAGTATAAGGAGGCCAAGCGTGGCTGGAGGAGAGCCTGTGCCGGTGCTCAGAACCGTGGTTATGCTCTGGGGGCCCGGGACCAGCGCCTGGAGTTTTTCTCGTCTCCCCAAGGCCAACAGTTCCTGGGTATGATGCTGGAGGGTACTTTGGCGACCTTTCAGCGGACTCCGGATTATCTGGAGGGCTTTGGCTCGATCTTCTCCAATGTAATAAAGCAGACCGCAACGAAGGCGTTGGAGACGGTGGGCGCGTCCGCGGAGCAGATCGCTGCCCTGGACATGACTGCCTTGATGGAAAACATCAAGGATGAGGATCTGAACCAGCTGCTGGGGATCACTGCCGAGTCCCCCAAGAAGCCGGAGTGGTGGTATCCGGTTTTGGAGAAGGCCCTTCCCCAATTTGCTTTGGGGTTTTGCTCTGAACCGGTGCCTGCTACTCCCATATACCGGCCTCCCTTATGCGCTTCCCTGGTGAAGTTCGTGAACCAATTGAAGGGTCACGCTGGTGAGAGCTACTTGGGGTTCTCACAGTTCAGCATGGAGCCTCCTCTGCCTTCCGGCTTCCAGGCGGCCGCCCTCGGGAATCCCTCTTCCTACTCTGCCGCTGTGGATCAACTCTATGCCCTGTATAAAGATGAAACAAATTATGCGCAGGAGGCATTGAAGTTGTTGGACATGGAGGCCCGTCTTCCCGAGGTGAAAGATACTGGCACGTTGCCGGTACTCGCAGATGGAGCCTCCTCTGGCGGGGCTTCTGCAGTTGTTGTCCCTGCTCCAGTCTCCTCTGCCCCTGCTGCTCCGGATTCTGCTGTCCCTGCTCCGGATTCTGCTGTCCCTGCTCCTCCCTCCTGACTGCCCTGCTATCCCTTCCTCTGACCTAATCGACATTTTTTGTAGTCTCAGATTTGTAAATGTTTAGTATCCATTTTGATCTTGATGTACAATTCTGCCGTTGTGGCGTTATGAATGGAATTTGCTTATGACTCATCTCTTCTTCTAATTTCTGTACTGGCTCTGCCTTCATTCGTCCTTCATGTTATTTAGTTGCTTGTTGTGGTCGATGTGAACTTGCATCCCAGGATCTCGAGATATGACGTATGTTTTTGTTGTGTGGAGTAGAATTCTCATTATTATTATTTTTTCTTTGAAGTGTTTGTGATTCCTCCAGTCGGCTTTCCTCTGGGCAGCTTTCCTGGTTATGCTTTCCGTTTGATGTTTCTGGATGATCATTCTAAATGATTCTTCTGATTTCCCCTTCCGGGAATGTCCTAGGTTCGCCCCTCTGTGGTTGCTCTGTCTCCACTATCTGGGTGTTCCTCTGATTCTTCCTTCTGGGATTTCTTTGATTCCTTCTTTGAGGGTTTCACTGACTTCTGCTGTGAGGATTTCTCTGACTCCTGTTTTGAGGATTTCTCCTTAGGCAGACGTGGCCGAGCTGCAGGCCAAGCTCGCTCAGGCAGAGATGGAGAAGGCCTCCTTAGCCTCCGAGCTAGAGAGAGCCAAGAAGGAAGGCTATGAAAACCTCGCCAAATTCAAGGCGAGGTATGAGGAAGAGTATAAGGAGGCCAAGCGTGGCTGGAGGAGAGCCTGTGCCGGTGCTCAGAACCGTGGTTATGCTCTGGGGGCCCGGGACCAGCGCCTGGAGTTTTTCTCGTCTCCCCAAGGCCAACAGTTCCTGGGTATGATGCTGGAGGGTACTTTGGCGACCTTTCAGCGGACTCCGGATTATCTGGAGGGCTTTGGCTCTATCTTCTCCAATGTAATAAAGCAGACCGCAACGAAGGCGTTGGAGACGGTGGGTGCGTCCGCGGAGCAGATCGCTGCCCTGGACATGACTGCCTTGATGGAAAACATCAAGGATGAGGATCTGAACCAGCTGCTGGGGATCACTGCCGAGTCCCCCAAGAAGCCGGAGTGGTGGTATCCGGTTTTGGAGAAGGCCCTTCCCCAATTTGCTTTGGGGTTTTGCTCTGAACCGGTGCCTGCTACTCCCATATACCGGCCTCCCTTATGCGCTTCCCTGGTGAAGTTCGTGAACCAATTGAAGGGTCACGCTGGTGAGAGCTACTTGGGGTTCTCACAGTTCAGCATGGAGCCTCCTCTGCCTTCCGGCTTCCAGGCGGCCGCCCTCGGGGATCCCTCTTCCTACTCTGCCGCGGTGGATCAACTCTATGCACTGTATAAAGATGAAACAAATTATGCACAGGAGGCATTGAAGTTGTTGGACATGGAGGCCCGTCTCCCCGAGGTGAAAGATACTGGCACGTTGCCGGTACTCGCAGAGGGAGCCTCCTCTGGCGGGGCTTCTGCAGTTGTTGTCCCTGCTCCGGTCTCCTCTGCCCCTGCTGCTCCGGTCTCCTCTGTCCCTGCTCCTTAATCTGCTATCTTTGCTCCGGATTCTGCTGTCCCTGCTCCGGATTCTGCTGTCCCTGCTCCTCCCTCCTGACTGCCCTGCTATCCCTTCCTCTGACCTAATCGACATTTTTTGTAGTCTCAGATTTGTAAATGTTTAGTATCCATTTTGATCTTGATGTACAATTATGCTGTTGTGGCGTTATGAATGGAATTTGCTTATGACTCATCTCTTCTTCTAATTTCTGTACTGGCTCTGCCTTCATTCGTCCTTCATGTTATTTTATTGCTTGTTGTGGTCGATGTGAACTTGCATCCCAGGATCTCGAGATATGATGTATGATTTTGTTGTGTAGAGTAGAATTCTTATTATTATTATTTTTTTTGAAGTGTTTGTGATTCCTCCAGTCGGCTTTCCTCTGGGCAGCTTTCCTGGCTATGCTTTCCGTTTGATGTTTCTGGATGATCCTTCTAAATGATTCTTCTGATTTCCTCTTCCGGGAATGTCTCTGGTTCGCCCCTCTGTGGTTGCTCTGTCTCCACTATCTGGGTGTTCCTCTGATTCTTCCTTCTGGGATTTCTTTGATTCTTGCTTTGAGGGTTTCACTGACTCCTGTTTTGAGGATTTCTCTGACTCCCTTTTTGAGGATTTCTCTGACTCCTCCTTCAGGGGTTTCTCTGACTCTAACTTTGAGGATTTCTCTAACTCCTCCTTCTGGGTCATCCCTTCGCTGCTCCCTTTGGTGCTTTCTTTCGCTGCTTCCCTTTGCTGCTTCCTCTCGCTGCCTCCCTTTGGAACTCTCTGCGCGGAGCATGGAAGACCCGGAGGGTGTAACCAACTTTTGCGGCTTACGATTCAACAGTAACCCTCTTTGCGGAGCATGGAAGACCCTGGGGGTGCAACCAACTTTCGCGGCTTACGATTCAACAGTAACCCTCTGCGCGGAGCATGGAAGACCCGGGTGGTGCAACCAACTTTCGCAGCTTACGATTCAACAGTAACACCCTGCACGGAGCATGGAAGACCCTGGGGGTGCAACCAACTTTCGTGGCTTACGGTTCAACAGTAACACCCTGCACGGAGCATGGAAGACCCTGGGGGTGAAACCAACTTTCATGGCTTACGGTTCAACAGTAACACCCTGCACGGAGCATGGAAGACCCTGGGGGTGCAACCAACTTTCGTGGCTTACGGTTCAACAGTAACACCCTGCACGGAGCATGGAAGACCCTGGGGGTGCAACCAACTTTCATGGCTTACGGTTAAAATGATTCCTCTGATCTGCCCTTGATGTTTGCTTTTCCCTTGACTTGCTAAGAAGCAATTTTGCATTTGTTTTTTCCCTTGACTTGCTAAGCAGCAATTTTGAATTTGTAAATTGTGGACTATGGGTATACACCCTACTCCCCCCTCTGGTGACATGTGCAATGCTCTGCATGAACATGTTAAGTAGAATATTCAATTTGAAAAGCGATAATTAAAATAAATGAGTCAACACCAGGGAATTCCCTAGAACCACGTATCCGATTTTATTGATATCATGGCCCCGAACCTCGTTAAAACCCCTGTGGGGAAAAAGAGTATTCGGTCTACAATTTGACATATCATCGAATCAACATTACACATAGAACTTTTTCAGAGTATTAATGTTCCATGGTCTGGGGAGTGCTCTGCCGTCTGGATCCGACAAAGTGTATGCTTCACCGCCCAGGACCTCGGTGATGATGAAGGGACCCTCCCAATTGGGTTCAAACTTGCCCACTGGCTTCAATGCGTCGGACCTCTTGAGGACTAGGTCGCCCTTGGCTAGTTTCCTTGCTCTGACCCTCTTGTCGTATCCCGCCTTGATGCTGCTTTTGTACTTCGCCGCTCTGACTTGCGCTTCGTCCCTCTGTGCTTCAACAAGATCGAGCTCTGTTCTTCGGAGTTCGGAATTTTGCTCTGTATCATAGGTAGTAATACGATACGACTCCAATCTGGCCTCCACTGGTATCACTGCATTGGATCCGTATACCATGGTAAAAGACGCCTCACCGGTGGCTGTCTTTGGGCTAGTTCGGTAGGCCCAAAGGACAGTGTCTAACTCCTCGACCCATTTTCCTCTGCTCTGATTGAGTCGCTTTAGGGCCTAACCCTAAAGCCGGTGAAGCCCAACTTGGTGGTGAAGCTGGCTCTCGGCAGAGCTGTCTCGGGTTGAACTCTGGCTCTGTCAGGTTGTCTCTGGCAGCTCTGCTCTGGAATGTTGTCTCTGGTAGCTCTTCTCTGAAATGTTGTCTCCGGTAGCTCTGCGCTCTGGCAAGGCCAGCTCTGGCGCTTCAGGTTGGCTCTGCCACGCGCACTCTGGCTAAGCGGTCTCTGCCAACCTGCGCTCTGGCAAGACGGGTAGCTCTGCTCTGGAAAAGCCAGCTCTGGATCTGCAGGTTGGCTCTGCCACGCAGCACTCTGGCGAGGCGGTCTGTGCCAACCTGCATTCTGGCAAGGCGATCTCTGGTTAGTTTATTTAATAATAATAATAATAATAATAATAATAATAATAATAATAATAATAATAATAATAATAATAATAATTAGGTAAAATGTCCCTATATTGCTAAGCACAACGCTAATGGGTATTACAGTCCTCATCAATAACCTTTATCCATGTTTATTAACTTTTTCTATCTGTTGGGAACTTAATGAAATATTCTAGCCCTAGTTTTGAGGATACCAAACCCCTTAGAATTTCTTTCAATAGACTAGAACTTTTCGAACTCAAGTTTTAGAGTTCATGTTTTCTAGTTAGACTGTTGTCCTAAAGACTGAAGATCGGAGGACTGAAGACTGGAGAATGAAGATCTCTCGACTGAAGATAGCATGTGAAAAGACCAAGTCAAATACTGATGTATTTACTAGACGAGGATCTCACTAAATAATCAGTTATGACTGATTAACTAATGTTGGCCATGTGGAATTCGCGGACAGTGATACTCAGGTCAAGTATCAGTTGACATTCTTCCTCGAACTGAACCTTTTAAGTTAAAAGGAAGCTACGTACACATAAGTATAGCCACATTGAATGCAGAGATTTTGAAAATCGTCCTTCTCTACAGAGCATTGCTTTTTGGTGCTAACTTTTCAGAGGCGCTTTATTTCTATACCTGAGACGCCGTTCTTCACCAAATTAGGTACCTCGAAGATTGAAGCCTCAGCCCAATTCAAATTTCTCTCACAACAGATGAATTCTTGAAGACCATCTTGCCAACGGATCTATTCAAGATTTCGCCTATAAATAGAGCTCGAGGAACATCGCAATCTTTACCGATTCAAACGCTCAAGCTGAACCTCTGCCAAAATCGCAACTCAGTTTGTCACTGCCTTCAAAGTTTGAATCGAAGAAGAGAATACTCAAAGCCAAAATAAGTTCTCTGATTTCATATATTCTCTTAGTTTCTTAGGCAAATCCTTTGTAACATTCAAAGCCTAAGTTCCCGATTACAGAGAGCATGTTCTCTGTAATCTAGTTGGTAATTCGAACCCCTTTTCAACTGAGCGAAAAGAGAGTTTGAAAGAGTTCGAGATAGCTAGTGGTCTGAACTCAAGAGTTCTTAACCCCCGCACACAAGAAGAAGTGTAGTCATTGCAACTGCGAGTTAAGAAGGAGACGAGAAGTCTAATCCAATATATTGGCACTGAAACTTTGTTTCGGTTGAAGGTTTGTTGTGCACCCGCAAGCACAAGACCCAGAGTGATTGTCAGTGTGTTTAACTGACCGTGGACGTAGGAACTTGTTCCGAACCAAGTAAAAATCCTTTGTTGTTTATCGCTTTCAGTTTTACTGTTCTTATCTGTGCACAAACTCTTTATTGAACTAAAACTGATAAATTGCAAAGTGAAACTTTAATTTGACAACATGTTAATCACATAGGCTATTTCCTAAGTTTATTTTTCCGCTGCTAGTGTTATTAGTCTAACTGATAAAATCTTTGGATAATCACTAAGATTCATAACACTCATCTGTTTAATAAATCTAGACTGAAGCCTTATGTGGATTATCAGTTACGTACAGCCTTGTGCTTAACTGAAATCAAAATACTGAAGTTATTTCAATACCAGTCTACAACCTCTTTTCAACTGAAGATTTCTTTAACCGTTGACTTTAGTCAACCTCCTTTAGTATCAGTCGATACTCCTTCAATTATTTATAAAAGAATTTTGAAAAATAGCCTACATGTGTATTCCCCCCCCCCCCCTCCATACACCTATTGAGTGACCCTCCGGGACTCAACACTGTCATACTTATATAAAATAGTAGGGAAATATATCTAAGGGAGAAAGAGAACCTTAAAACGTGAACATAATATATTGGGGAAGAAAATAAAATATGATGAATTAAATTAAATTTGAGAGCCAAATTTTTTTTAGGGTCATAACTTTGGTTGTTTTACAAATGTAGAAAAAAAAAATCAGGCTTACAATTGCAGGACAAACTTTCAAAAATTCAACGATCAGGCTATTTTTTTTCCTACAGATGCCGATTTTTTTTTTTTTGTTAAATCCTGCAATTGCAAGTCGAATAAATTTATCCTACATTTGCAAAATGGCTAGAGTTACGAGCCTAAAAAAACTTTAGGCTCTAAAATTGTGGAACATTGCATCTCATGAACTGATTAGTTATGCCTTGATCGGAATATTGGATGCTTTTATTGGATTGTAGAATATTTTGAAATTACTATTATAAAAATGTGGGTTCGTACAATATATATTTATTATAGTATTAATTATTATGCTTATTTATTTTTGTAAGATTATTTAGTAATTTTGAATATATGCATAAGATAAAAAAAATACTTTTGTATGTACAATTCTTCAAATTATAATAAAATTAGTCATATATCGCACAATTCTTACATATTTTTATTTTTATTTTTATTTTAACCTCTTAAATATTTCACAAAAGGGTGGAATAATTTAATTATTAGATATACATATAATACAGTTAATAGATGAAACTATCCAATCTCATATAACAAAACTAAAAAATATTTAGAAGGATAAAAAAAATAATCAAATTTATTATAATATTACATAATTACCCTTCTAACTATTTTAAGACTCTCAACTCATCTCCTTACACTACACCAATAACCTACTTCTCTCTCTCTCCCTCTCTCTCTGTCTCTCTCTCTCTCTCTCTCACACACACACACACCTTCCCCACAAGTTTAGTGGAGGCATCAAAGATGAAGAAAGTGTTGTTGGTAGTTACTGCCATGGTATTGATATGTGAGTCGAGCATGCATGGTGGCGACAGCGAAACCCAACCATTCGAGAGGGTCGTAGGCTTGTTCTCGAGGGGAAGACGGTAGTCAAACTAAGTGGTGGAGCAAATGCAGAAGTTGTCGCCGTGCAAGTAGATGCATGAGCACTGGGAGCGATGACAACGCGACGGGGGAGGAGGGCAGGAAGATTTAAGCGCTGATACCCGAAAACTACTAATTCAAAACTAGAATGAGGAGTTTGCATGGTAATGTTTCTGTTGTTAATGTTCTTAAACTCACGACTAATTATAAATTTGTGATGAATTCATGTATGCTTACTTATTAACACGTGGCAAGTGTATGGGTACGATTAAGTATAACAACAAGTAAAGTCGTATTTCACAGACATTGAGAACACTATCCCGAACTACTATCCTCTACCCAAACTTATGGAAATTTAATTGAGTTTGTTTTTAAAACTAAAGTAAACAAATGAAATGAAATTAACAATGGAAGACTATGGATGACAGTGGATCTTGGAAACGGTCCATATCCTCATATCCAAATCCTTTTTTTGAATCTGGACCTTGCAAAAATCGGACCCGGTGGATGTGGATATGGGGCAAGAGTTTTGAGACCCATATCCGGTCCGGATCCAACCCACAGATCCAGCTATGTATAAAAAATATAAAATTTTATTTTTATTTTATGTAACTCTACACTAAATATCTATGGCTAATCTATACATAAATAATAGTCTCTCCCTCCATGATAAGTGTGGTGTGAATGGAAGGGTACGAGTTTTAAAAAAATATTGAGGAATGTGTATAAAGTAGATAAAGTTCCCACTAAAGTTGAATTGTTAGTTAACTAAATAATAGCCTGTGATGTGTTTTTTGTAAATATTAATTATGTGTGAATGGGAGTAAATGTATAAAGTTATATGTCCTTATAAAATGAAAATACTACACTTTATTGTGGATGGATGAATTATCTTAATTTAAATTTTATTATATTATTATTATAATTATAATTATTATTGTTGTTGTTGTTGTTGTTATCTATTTTTATTTGTATTCATAATATTATTTTTCTTTTTTCAAGGTAAAATAGAAGATACATATATATTTTGTTTCAATGCTCCTGAATATTGTGATGAAACATAAAATTGATTTTAATGATATGATAATAATTTCCATCTCTTTTATAATACAATTTTAAATAAGGTTGTGTTTCTCATTATATTTTCTTCTTTAACTTCTACAGGATATATGTTGATGATGTTGAAAGTAGCTGTAACATGAAAGATGTATTTGAAGAATCATAAATATTGATTGTTTCAGTATGTTTTTAAACTACTAGTCTGAATCACAAATATTGATTGGGGACGATGGTTAGGCCGGAGTTCCGGAAACTTTCTCTTCCGCACTTTCCTTCGTTCTTTTTTCGTCTTGTAGACGAGTACTCTTTTTCTTTTTTACGGTTTTTCCCTTTGGATTTTCCGTAAAAAGGTTTTTAATGAGGCTCGGCCATTAGTCTGTTTTTCTTGTGCTTTCAAGGGTGTTTTTAGGTTTTTTCTTTTCTTTTTTATATAAAATCGCAGTTTAATTAAAAAAATATTTTTATTTAGTACTTGATAATAATATTCTTGTTGAAGTGCAGCTCACGCCCAAGCCGAGGATAACATCAAGAGCCGCTTAAGGAAAGCGGTGGATACTGGCCACCAACCTAGGGACTACGTCATTGAAAGCACTGACCGCAAAAACATCCGCACTATATATGAGCAACATAGTCAATAAATGTTGGGCTGAGTACGAAGTGGAGATGGGGAAAACCTCATCCACTGAAGATTAATTCTCTGATGATTCTCTGATGAATGCGATCGTTTGGAACGTCATTGAGCCAAAATCTGCTTTGACAAAACCCGTCAGAGCTTTTGGAATTCTTTGAATGTGACGCCTTGATGATAGAATTACCGTTTACCCCGCTGCTCTAATATTTGGCTTCTAGCGCAACCCTCAGTGGCCACCATTATTATTTTCCCTTTGGATCAAGTGGTTGTCGCGAATTGCTCCTGGCTGAATATCGATTTCAGAGTCGTCGTCATCCATCTGGCGAATGATGCGATCACGCGCCGCAGGCTGTGTGGTTGGATCTTCTTTTGGAACTCAGAAATCTTAATTAAGAATAAAACATAATTAAATTTAAAATCCTAAGAGCATCTCCACTCGCCGATGCGAGTGGAGGATCGATCCGAGGCTTAGGGAGTGAGGCTGCATTGGAGACCCACCCTGGTGCGAGGCGGTGTTTTAGCCAAAACACGGGTCGAAGGCGAGAAATGTGTGGCACGTCCGGAGGACGCGCCCAATTAAAAAAAAAAATCAAAATTCAACCCATAATACCGCCCGTTCAAATTGTATTCAATTATAATAACATATCAAAAATTTGAAATTGGTCTACTAAAAGAAAAAATCTAAATAAGTGGAAGGTCTTTTAAGTTAGATTTCATTCTAGTTCTATTGTGTATCAGTATCCATGTTACACTCTCACACATAACCTTAACACAAATATATTCCCTCTTTTGCTATAATATAAATGTGAAAATTAAAGTATATACGCATATTGAAATCCATAAACTCATACTCCATTCGTCGTCAAAAAGTTTGTCCAAATTTCATTTTCAAGGTGTCCTAAAAAAGTTTGCCCCAATCTACTAACTTTTTATTTTTGTACATGACCTCACAACCAATTTTATAATTACAACCGTTTAAATACTATTTTTGTATATGACTCCACCATCAAATGACTTTCTACCCGTTTTTATTAAAACTTGTACCATTCCCCTTAAGGCAAACTTTTTGGGAGACGGGTAAATTTCATTCCTCTTTAAATTTTTAACAGCGACAACATGACCAAATTGAAATCCATATTTTGAGCTGATAATGTGACTTCTTATATTTGAGTTAGATTAACTAGTGTGTAACCCGTCGAATTTCAACGGGAATCATTTGGTGTTATAATTAATTTATATAAAAAATATAAAAATTATTTTTTAATATATTTATAAATTATGAAAATTATTCACTAAAACATTTGTTAATATGATATAGGTCTACGTTACACATCAAAATAAAATGAAAAAGTAAATTAATGAGGACTTTCATCCTCAACATGACTTAGCGAAACATATATTCGAAAAAATTATTTGTCACCACTACTATTTACCACCCATACCCGCAACCCGCGAATACCCGTCACTCGTCGGGTATCCGCCATCCGTTACCCGTTGGATACCCGCCACTCTCTACCCGTCGAATATCCGTCGAGGCTTCAGAGTTAGGGGCGCTGCTGCTTCTCGGCGTCGACATCCTGCAATCAACCATCCAACAAATGCAATAACCCAATAAATAAATCACCACAAATTTTAGAGAAAATTTCAACTTCTTGTACACTACTATTTGCCACCTATTACCCGCGACCCGCAGATACCCGCTACCCGTCGTATACCCGCCACCCATTACCCGTCGACGGAAATTATTTGATGTTAAAAAAATATAGAAATTATTTCATAATATATTTATGAATTATAGACATTTTTTATTTTAATTAATTCAAAACTGTAATAAAATTAGAATCATTATTCCACCCACACAACTCACTTAAATAAGTATAACCCTCATTATTATTATTATTGCATTTGGACCCATCACTTATTTGTATTTATAAAGTATCTAATCAATTAACATAAATTCTAATGATAATTAATTATTTATCTCAATAAAATTTAAATTTAATTTTAAAATTAAGTGGCAATTTTGTAGTTATAATAAAATTGAATGTTTATTTGTAAATTATAGTTTTTTCTTCTATTTCAGTTATATTTATCTCCTTATTTTTAATTTATATTTTAAAAATATAAAAGTTATATTCATTTAAAGATTAAAATTTTTACCACATAGAATAGAAAAAGTGTGTGGGAAAAAAGAATGTGATTAGTTGATTTCCACAAGCGAAAATGTGTATTATCTTATAGTAATTGCAAATTCAAATTCCTGATAACGTTAGATTTCCATAACCCGATATAACACCACAACACACATTAAAATGAATTAAAATACGCAACTAACAACTGGTCACATCGGGAAAACTAAAAAAACAACAAAAAATCAAAAGTTTGCAGCTAATAACAAAGCACAAACAACATATAAAACTCGAGCCACAGTACATTAGCAAAAACAACAACCAACCAAGAGGACAATGCACACACCGAAGAGATGGCAAGCTTTGCGGACGCGATCGAGGCCCCAGAGAAGGTTGAGTTGCAGCTGGAGAAGCTTCTGCGGGTAATAAAAGGCGAGAGGAAACAATTTCTCGCCAACTAAGGCTGCAATTAAGTAGTAAAAAGATAAAAAATAATAACGTAACGCAGCACCACTGTTTTATGAAGACAAATAATGCATTGAGACCTTAAAAGAGAAAGTAGGCTTACTTTAGAGAAAATGAACCGCATAGCTCAAGATACCAGTTAAAGAGAAAACCACGTGCGCATAGAATTAAATGACACTTACAGTCCAAAATATTAGTCGATGAACCACATAATTCCATTGGTTTCTACTTTTAATTGTACAGAGTGTCAGATAAAATTTTGAATAGTAAGATCAAGTTAAGTGAAAAGAGGTGTACCAGCAGACGAAAAGGAGCGGATACCGATACTGAACTGTAGACACCCCATAAGTATAGTTAGAAGAAGTGCAAATGGTAAGATATATTAATAATACAGTTTCTATACCAACCTTTATCTTAGAAGAATCACCATGAATGCCATTAACTAATGGGAATGATGTTGGCCTGCAAAATTTAATTAGGAGATTGTGGAAAAGCAAACATTAGACACTGGATTTACATGCTAACTCAATTTGACTAATAACACACCATGAATAATATCAGATACAACATTCAGCAAGTTCTTTTCTTCTTTTATTTTAAAAGTCATTATTTAATTACAACTTGTAGCACAAGTTGTAATTATAGATTTAATTCCCAGAAAAGAGCAAAAAATATCAGAAAGACCAGAAATTATCTTAGAAATCCAGTACCAGGTAGCAACGGAAGGATTTTATTCACCATTAGTCACCTCACAACTTTCCCTACGCTTACTATCAATCACCTACTCTATCAGCTATGTACAGAATACTATCAATCACCTAGTTGATCACCATTTTCAGCCAAAGCCATACCATGGTTTCAGCTGCTCGAAAGGTAAGATTTAGCCTAACCCCTTCACCATTCCTTAATGAGTTCAGCCTGCAATTGTTTAAACAAATTACGCGAATTTTATTTCAGCATTTCTTGCTAGCATAACAGCAACCAAGTAAGCAGGTAATTCTCATCAACACTCCTTATTTTACTTGCTAAGTTTTGATGTGCATGAAATCAGAAAAACTCCACGTAGCCTTAACACCAAGTTTAGATTGACAGACATACAATACCAATGCTTAATGACTTGCGAACCTGCTTGGAAGATATCTTCAATAATATCCAAATCATAGTAATGAGCTAATGAAGAGCTCGAAAATGCCCAAGAATGCAGGCAATGAAGATGTTATCAATTTAAGATAATTGGACAAATAAGTTAAATCATTCAGATAATTCATTATATAGTGAAGCTCAAGAAGCCTTTATAAGTACAAATCTTAATATTGCATTAATGAAAGCATAAGAACACAACACATCCTCAAAAATTTTAAGAAAATTCATATAGACATTTCTTTTGCACCCATCATATCTTGACAAAACCAAAAAAGATAAAGGCTCACATTTCAAAAATACCCAACTGATATGTATAATTCTATTTCTCAAATACAGTTAATTTGCCAAATTGTTCATCATACATATATTCTGGTAATTGAGTAAAAAAAATAGTAATAAAATAAAATCGATATATTGTATACCTTGAGAAATAAGCAAAAGGAGCAATAAGCAAGAAGACAGTAGAATGTGCGGCAATAAGATTTCTCATTTAAACTAATGAATTTATAACTAAAATGTAGGTTATAAAGTTTCCATTGTTAAACCTAAACCCTAAGAATTTGCTGATTATTAATCGATAGGTAAATCTTTTCAAATTTTCACATTTCTAAAATTTAGTACTAATCATAATGAAATATAATCTTTCCTAACATAATAATTTTCCATTGTTAAATCTAAATCCTAAAAATTGACAGATTATTGATCGATTGGTAAATCTTTCCAAAATTTCATTATTCTAAAATTGAGCACTAATCATAGTAGTCAATCTTTCCTAATTGAATACTTACCATGGAGAGGCGCAGATCGCTGGCGGCGACTTGGTGACAGGGCAGACGGAGACGACGGTGGCGGATGGCGGTGGAGGGGAAACGGGAGTGGCGATGTTATCACCGAGACGTATTGCAGCAGTGATCGGAGCAGATTTCGTTACCGAGCAGATCTCTGGCAAAGACTTGGTGACGGGGCGGACGGCGGTGAAGGGGAAAGGGGAGCGGCGAGGTGGCAGATCGGGGCTGAGCTTGGGGCGAATCGCCGGAGGCGACAGCCATGGCTGTCGTGGTCGCCGGAAATCGCGAAGAGGCAGTGAGGATTTGGAGATCTAGGCTTTGTTTGGGAGAGAGGAGAGAGATTAGGGACTGAGAGATGGAGATGGGGGTCGAGAGAGAATCTGTGGCCATGGCCGTGGCTCGCCGGCGGCACTTTCCCTGGAGTTTCAGGGGCGGCTTCGATGGGGTGAGGAAGAGAGGCGTGAGTTTCTTTTTCTTTGAGCAAAAGAGGGGCGTGAGTTGTGTTTTAAAATTGAGAATAAAATAAATAAAATAAGTGATGTGGAATTATATTACACGTCAGCGATAGAGAATTGAGCTAGAGACTCTAGAATTACAGGGATTTTGAATGGTGAATTCTTAGATATGCCACGCGGGACCCCGGATTAAGGAGAAGCCAGGAATCGCTAATCGTATTATATATTGATTTGGTTTATGTATTCTCACGTGATAGTATATCATTATTTTCCACAACATAAGGAAATTAAATTTCCTCATGTTAGGAATATTTATGAACTATATTAAGACCTCAATATATATATATATATAGGGTAAGACTAAAATAAGAACGCTTCTTAAAATATAAATTAGGAACCATTTTCAGCCCTTAGATCATCAAGATCTACGGTTGATTCATCACCTTGTTGGATAAATTAATGCTCTTGAGTTCGAATCCCAAAGGTAACAAAAAAATATTTTTTGCAATTCATACCTTTATACAGTTTATTCATGCGTGTTATACATAAAATTCATGCATTTTTGTTGGTTCGTAATTCATAAAATAAGGGTGGTTTATTGAATAACCACCCCCTATATATATATATATATATATATATATATATATATATATATATATATATATATAGGGGCGCGCTCCAGTAAGACCCCCTATTTTTCGTGTAACATGAGTACAATGAATAAGACATATAATACTAATGAACAAAACGTATATCTAATGAACAAGATGTATATACTGATGAAAAATAAAATTTTAAAAATTCGTAATGAATAAGACATATATACTGATGAACAGGGCCGTATATACTGATGAACAATGAGTATATACTGATGAATAACAAAATTTAAAATATTCTGCTCCCTCCAGGATTCGAACCCTGCGAAAAAAAATCACCCTCCAAATACAATATCAGCCATAGGATTGATAAAATAAACGCCACAGATCGTGCCCTAGATTTCACTAAAATTAGGGGGTCTCATTGGAGCGGCCCCCTATATATATATATATATATATATATATATATATATATATATATGGTTGGGTTCCGGTGGATCCCTATGCTTATAATAGATCCGTAGATCCAAATCTAGACCACACATTGTAGAGGCTAAAATCTACAATTGAAGTTGACGTCTGCACGTCCGGATGGATTGGGCACTAGCAACCTGTCAACACAAGAACACGTAAGAGCCCTAGGTTGAGCACCGGGTGGGGGTGTCGACCGTAGAGCCTCCGACGCTCAAGTCAGTAGCGGAATAGAAAAATAGAATGATAAACAAATTGAAATAAGAGAGAAAGGCAGGCTGGAGTGTGCGGTTACTCCAGGCTGTAAGCGGCGTCGGAGGGTGGAAACGGTGACAGTGTGTTGTGATAATGGAATATGGGAGGCGGAGATAGGCCAAGTTGGCTAGGCGGCGGTAGGCCAAGCTGGCTATTTCCGGTTTGGAAGAGAGATCAGCCTGGCGGCAGAGTAGAGAGAGAGTTCAAGGAATAGGGAGCAAGTAGGATTTTTCTCGTGTGCCCTTTGATGACCTAGCCGGACTATTTATATAGTGGGTATCCGGCCGCTAGGGTTTCTACAGTCTGGCCTCGTCAAGGCCTTTATCTCCCAGGTTGTTGCGATTTGGACGGGATCACAAAGATTTACCCGTCTGACCGCGTCAGCTTGGTGGGAGACGTGTTTTAGGGTTTGACGGTTGGGTCGTGTGACTTCGTCAACTAGGTGGACGGTAACCTTTGGGTCGGATGTGATACATCCGGCCTGGTTATCGATTCAAGTTGATCTATAGCTTTTTGGCTAGATGGGCCAATCCGTGTGACTAACTAGGCCTTTAAGGTTGTGCCAGATTGGCGAGCTAGCTTGGCGGACTAGCTTGATGGGTCAGGCTGGGTGCGAATTATTCAACCGGACTGTTGAGACAAGTTGGACTTGAAGTGGGATAGTCATCCTGGGTCGGTCCAGGTTGATCTCGAGATAAGTATAACTTGACTTATCAGGCTGGGCGAACGAGTTTTCTCAAGTAATTGGGTCAGCCCCGTTATTGATCCAAGTTGGTTCGAAGTTTGTCGGGCTGGATTGATCGGGCTGTTTAGCTCATTGGTCCAGCTTGGAAGGTTAATTGGGCTTGAGCCAAGTTGACGAATTTTGCCCATTACAGTTAGCCCCCACTCTACAATTAGAATTTTCTAATTGGAGAGTTAATTTGACTATAGCTATTCCGTAGAGGTGAATTTCTCGGAACGTCGGGTTGTCTAAGTTGATATAACCAATCGGTTTGTAGAAAGAAAATGACTCCAGTTAGCGTTGACTCGCTATTAAATTTCGAGACCGGCTTGTAAATATGTGAGTTAGGTTGGATTGGTTTGCCAACGTGGGATTTGGTACTTTATAAGCTTGGCGCAATTAATCAATTTTGAAGTTTATTTTCTTCGAAATACGGCTTGTAGAGCTTTGGAGTGCTTCACCAGCTTGGGGGTTTCTTTTCCCCTTGTTCTATCGAAATTTGGAGCTTTGATAATTTGAAATAGGTGAATATCTTCCAACTTGGATTTTTTTTTTTTTTTTTAGACGGCCCCCGCTTGAAATTTTGAAATGGAGCAAATTTCCAATGCTCCAACTTGTAAGCAATCCGTTGAATTCAATTTTCAAATGGGCTGATTCCAGCCTGGCTCGCAAAAAGAGGAAAAGGAGATATCCTCTCTTGTTCCTCCGTCTGGTCCAAATGAAGAAGAAAAATGGGGCAACTCCGCCGAGAAGGGGAATGAGGTGGGCGGCTGTTGATCTTAGGGCTCAAGTGCGGTGCCCCAACTCGGTTTTTTGACCATTTTTTTTTTAAAAACTTGAGGTGAGTGTCATCGGATCTAATTTTCTCAACAAGTTTGATGCGGCAATGTGTAGTCGCGGGTGGAGGGTGAGTCACGCGGCAACGATGTGGTGTCGCTGGCCGGCTTTCCCAATTTTCGAGGTGATAGAGACGAGCTGAGGAACGGCGGAGGTCCAATCAAATTTTCGCCTTCTGCCGGAATTTTCACAGGCAGCGGCAGAGGTCCAACCAAAATTTCAATGACTTGGTTTGTCGCATTTTTTGCCGCGGCTGTGTGCCTTGAATTATTTGCGGAGATAGAAGATTAAACGACATATGTTTAGAATAAGAATATAGCCTGTGTCTGTTTGGATTTGGTATTTTACCACTTTGAAGTTATTCCCGATGAGAGCAGCATGCAGCCAGCCTGGAAATAGGGATATCAGCCTGTAGGGTGAGACGGGCTGAATCTATTTAATTGTATTAAATTTGAATTGTCGAAATATGGACACCAATTGACTCGTTTGGCTTTCCAGTATGAGATTTGCTGCGACGGTAGATGACGTGAGTCTATTTGGAGTTTAATGACAGCCCGTGTATATGAGCCAGTCGAATCCGTTTGCCAACATGAGTTTTGGTGTTTCACCGCTTGGAATTTTCGAAAGTAAGGCTACCAGCCAGCCTGGAAATTGTTGCACAAATTGATAACTCGGGCGATTTAGAACTTAATACCAGCATGTATATGTGTGAGTCAAGGAGAACTCATTAATCTGAATGGAAATTGCGGTGTTGCCAGCATGGAATTACTGAAATAGGGATACAACCTGTAAAAATGTTTTAAAGTCAGGCTGGTATATATATAAACAATTTGTCTTCCAAGCTGGTATATTGTGAATGTGAAGTCCAGCCTGGTATATTATTCAAATGGAATTATTTATTTTGTTTCAGCCGTAATATTTTGTTTGACTTCACGTTTGAAACCGAAAAGAGGCAGATCCCCTTTCTATCTCATCTAGTGCAAAAAGAAGAAGAGGGGAGATATCCCTTTCTTCCCGTCTCATTCCCGCTGTTAACAACAACGGCAGCCACCTTCGTTTGGCTGGAGCTGTTCAGACCTTGGCTTTGCCGGAATGAGGGCCGTTGCGGTGGCGGTCGATTGGCGGCGATTGGTGCCTAGGATTTTTCATTCGCGGCTTCGTGGTCGCGACTATTGGGTGAGGACCGGCCAGGAGGCGGCGTTCTTCGCCGGATAGTCGAGGGAGAAGGGTTTGTTGCCCGAATTTGTGATTTTATTTCAGATCTAGGGCTCAGGCGTGGTGCTCCCGTCTTGCTTCCCTCGGATTCTCGGTCTTCTCTCCAGACATTTGAGGCGAGTCTCGCCAGATCTAGGCCTCTCAACAAGTTCGCGGTGCTGTGTAGTCGTGGATGGGGGAGAGTCGAGGAGCGCGGCGGCGACGTGGTGTCGCAGCGGTGGCTGCTATTTTGTGAGGTGAGAGATACAAGCTGGGGGAGCCGAACCCAGCGGCTCTCCGGGCCAAATCATGCTGTAATTTTAATTTTTTTTTTTTAATCCCTTTTGGAGTTCTTGTAATTTGGGATAGATTCGAGTAAGGAGTTCTCTGTGCTATGATTGTTGTTGTTGATGGATGGAGAGGCGAGGTGTGCGGCAGCGGCCGCGGCGCTGCTGTCGCCGGAGGACAGAGGGAGGCTGTGGTCGGTTCTTCTCATTGTTCCTCAGAATGGACGGTGGCAGCCCGAGGCGAGACGCGCGGCGGCGGCGTGGTGTCGCTGTCCATCAAAGAGTAAAGTCTCAAACCATTGCTATTGTGTGAAGTGAGGAAGACGAGCTGGATTCAGGCGGTGGAGGTGACGCTCCAACCGATTTTCGCCGGTGTTCAGTGGGGAAGAAAGTTGGGTTGGATCTGTGTATTATAAAATATCTTATCTCAAGTTGCTATTGTGTATCACTTGGATGTGGCGGTGCCTTCGCCGGAAGAGGAGCTGCTGTGGTTGGTTCGGCTGAAGAGAGAGGTCAAGGGGCGGCGATGCGGCGTTGCCGGCGGCCGTAGCTGAGTTGTGAGGTGAGGAAGACGAGCTGGATTCAGGCGGTGGAGGTGACGCTCCAGCCGAGAGAGAGTTTGAGAGGGAGATGGTGGTGGAGTTTTTCTGCAAATGCATTACTTAGACATATTTGTGTGGCCTTTACAGCAAAAGGAAATTTCTTGGATATTGGTTTGTGTTTATCACTAGCAATTGTATAGCAGCTGAGCTTGGTGTATTAATCTTGCCTATTAATGAATAGAATTATTTTCTCCTTTTTGTTTGTAATGAAGTAAGATCCATCATGTAAGGAATAAAGTGGACTGATTTCAGTCTTTGCAGTTGGAGCATCTTGCTTAGTTTCATCAGCAAATATACAATTTTTTCAAATCTCTTATTTTCCAGCTTTTTGGTGGTTTGGTGAGTTTATTAGTATTGTATCATTGTCTGCAGAAAAATAGTAGAAGCCTCACTCTCCATTCCTCACAAACAATTCATTTAGTTTGTGAAAGGTAAGCTCGACAATAGGGAGAGCAGATTTTTCTTTTGCCTCTCGTAGGTTTTGAGCTTTCTACAACGATAAAGAGATCTTTGGATGTATGGTGTCTTTGGCTCTTAGATGTTAAATGAGCAATTCTGTTGGAGCTCAAAATGAGATACTGTTTTTCTGTACAGAACCTGCTCATGAGTTTGGACTTCAAGTGTTGAATTATGTATGCTTTTTTTTTTTTTTGGCATTGTGCTTAGCACATATATGCATATATATATAATTGGCTTGTCAGCCTGGAGATTATCGCGAAGGTAGATGGCGTGGACCAATTTAGAATTAAACATCAGCCTGTAAATATGTGAGCCACACTGGACCCATTTGTCAACATGGGAAAGTGTAAGCTTATAAATAAGTAAGTCAGGCTGGACATGTCTGTCAGCTTGGGATCAAAGTATCAGCTTATACATAAGTGAGTCAGGCTAGACCTGTCTGCCAATATGGAATTTGATGATTTTCCAGCTTGGAACTATTCAAAGAAAAAGTATAGCATGTAGCCATTTGCCAATATGAATAGTGGTGTTTTACCAGCTTGGAGTTATTCAAATAAGAAATACAACTTGTATCTGTCTTCACAAGTTGGGATCTCACAAGTTGGTGGCACCGATATGTAATATTATTTGTAGATGTGTGAACCAAGAATTAAATACCAGCCTGTAGTTAAGTGAGTCGAGCTGAGTCTATTTAACTGTACGAAATTTGCGCCGTACACCAATGTGGAATTGTCGAAATAGGGACACCAACTTGTTTCACTTTTGTGTTTGTTGTAGAGTATGCAAAAAGTTGCCTTCCTTAAGGAAAGAACTCTTGCGATGGTGGCAGAGCTTAATGAGTTGAGGGCTGAACGAGCAAGTTGGCAAGACAAGATGGTAGCCGTCAAGAAGGCGCGTGATGAGGCCAATAAGATTGTCAAGAAATTGGAGTCTGCCAAGTTGTAAGACGCTCGTCGGCTGGAGCGAGCTGCAGCGGACTGCAAGGATCTCAAAGATAAGGTTGTTGCATTGGAGCAACAAATCCTTTATGCAAGCTGTGAGACGGAGATTCGAGTTCGGGGTGAGATGGCCTTGGCGTATCTCCAGAATCAGCCCCCCAGGACTTGGGATGTCTAGCAATATATAGATGAATTTAATGAGTGGAAGGCTGACAAGGAGGAGCAGGAGCAGCTTGCTAGCAATTTTGCCGGGATGACCACCGGAGACGACCGACCTCAGACGGGGGAGTGACTTTCCTAGATTGGCATGTGCCTGTTTTACCTCCATCTTGAGCTTTAGACCATTGGGTCAGTTTGAGCTATTTATCTTATTAGGATGTTTCATTCGTGAATTTTTGGAAAGTCGACATTGCTAGATATTTGAGATATTTGCCTTATTCTATAGATTGATGTGGTTTGTTGATATCTTGTATCACCATTTTGCATGTGAATTTGTTTAGAGCATAAATGTACACACGTTTGAATATCCCATTTGATGAAGTAAATACCTTGATTATCATGGTTTCGATAACGTATGGATTGGTGCAACATATTGCAACTTGTATATCGAAAAAATAATATGTCAAAGAGACGCATAGACACAACTTGTCCTCTTTTCATTTTGAGTTCCACCAGCCTGGAGTTAATATTGGAGAATTATTGTATTTAGGCCAAGCCAGTCTGGATTCATATGTGTCGTCTTGTATATAGTTTTGACATTTGTATTTATTTTGCCAAGTCGAGACGAGTTATTGTAGAGGCTGCAGAGTGAGCTCTCAAGAATTGGAATAATACTTCTGATTTTATTTGGTAATCCAAGCTGGAACCGGTTGACACTAGCCAACTTGTGATTGCGTTTGGCTTGGGCAAGTTGTGCCTTATCTTGGAGTGCAAGCTAATCAAATAATTTTATGCAGCATGCCAGCTTGGGATTATTTTTTGAATCAAATGCTGGAATTGTAGAGTTGTCGGCTCTGAATTGCCTAAGTTGAATACTTGAAAATTGAACCAAGTTGGTTTTCATTGGGTCGCACTGACTTCGACCAATTGTGGCTAGTACAATATGATGAGAATATATGAACATGTGGCACATTCAGACTTTCAAAAAGATAAATGTTTACAAACTTCTTGTCTATCTAGTTGATTGCTTCAAGCTGGGTAGTCCATCCAATTTGATGATCAAAATGATTTTATTGACGTAGGTTGATATTATCGTCGCAGACGGATCATCATTGGCGACTTGTATTTTGCAAGGTGTTAACGTCGTAGGGCAGTCTAAGACACGTTGATTTGAGGTTGGTGGCTGCACTCCGGTTGCTCGGATCGTGTCCGTCCGCCTGTTGGTTAACTTGGATTGGCGTGATCGTCTGATTAGACCCCAGTATGGTGGGTTGTATGTGTCTTATGACGGCATCGCTAATTGCTACGCCCGGGGTGGTAAAGTTGGTTCGGGTTGGTTGTCCCCCCAATGATGGTTGTTCCATCTTGTCGGAGTGTTCCAGTCGGTCTGGCGTCTAAGTTGAATTGGCCAAGATCATGTGCTTGCACCAATGCGGGCGTTGTGAAAGCGCGTTGATTCGTTTGATTGCTAGGGCCCCACGGTGGGCGCCAACTTGTAGAGGCTAAAATCTACAATTGAAGTTGACGTCTGCACGTCCGGATGGATTGGGCACTAGCAACCTGTCAACACAAGAACACGTAAGAGCCCTAGGTTGAGCACCGGGTGGGGGTGTCGACCGTAGAGCCTCCGACGCTCAAGTCAGTAGCGGAATAGAAAAATAGAATGATAAACAAATTGAAATAAGAGAGAAAGGCAGGCTGGAGTGTGCGGTTACTCCAGGCTGTAAGCGGCGTCGGAGGGTGGAAACGGTGACAGTGTGTTGTGATAATGGAATATGGGAGGCGGAGATAGGCCAAGTTGGCTAGGCGGCGGTAGGCCAAGCTGGCTATTTCCGGTTTGGAAGAGAGATCAGCCTGGCGGCAGAGTAGAGAGAGAGTTCAAGGAATAGGGAGCAAGTAGGATTTTTCTCGTGTGCCCTTTGATGACCTAGCCGGACTATTTATATAGTGGGTATCCGGCCGCTAGGGTTTCTACAGTCTGGCCTCGTCAAGGCCTTTATCTCCCAGGTTGTTGCGATTTGGACGGGATCACAAAGATTTACCCGTCTGACCGCGTCAGCTTGGTGGGAGACGTGTTTTAGGGTTTGACGGTTGGGTCGTGTGACTTCGTCAACTAGGTGGACGGTAACCTTTGGGCCGGATGTGATACATCCGGCCTGGTTATCGATTCAAGTTGATCTATAGCTTTTTGGCTAGATGGGCCAATCCGTGTGACTAACTAGGCCTTTAAGGTTGTGCCAGATTGGCGAGCTAGCTTGGCGGACTAGCTTGATGGGTCAGGCTGGGTGCGAATTATTCAACCGGACTGTTGAGACAAGTTGGACTTGAAGTGGGATAGTCATCCTGGGTCGGTCCAGGTTGATCTCGAGATAAGTATAACTTGACTTATCAGGCTGGGCGAACGAGTTTTCTCAAGTAATTGGGTCAGCCCCGTTATTGATCCAAGTTGGTTCGAAGTTTGTCGGGCTGGATTGATCGGGCTGTTTAGCTCATTGGTCCAGCTTGGAAGGTTAATTGGGCTTGAGCCAAGTTGACGAATTTTGCCCATTACACACATTTATGACATGTGGCGCATCAAGATGGTGACACGTGGCAAGGCATTTCAAGGCAAAATCTGGAGATGGGTAAAATTGGAATGTAATTTTCGAAATTAAAAAAAAAAAAAATTAGATTTTCTCAAAATAGGTATATTTTAGATGCATAAAGTTTCATACGAGAATGCATGAACTTTCATATAAAAATGCATAAAGTTTCATATAAATATGCATAAGATTTCACCCCACCCCAACCCCACCCCCCACACCCCAGAACCCCACCCCACCCCAGAACCCACCCCCACCCACCCCCTACCCCCCCACCCCCCACCCACCCCCCTCCAAAAAAATTTTTTTTTAAAAAAAAACTGATTTTCTGACCACTGACCCATCCCTACCCCCACCCCCCCACCCACCCACCCACCCCCCACCAAATTTTTTTTTTTTTTTTTTATTTTCTCAAAAACTGATTTTCTGACCACTGACTCCCCCCACCCACCCACCCCCCACAATTTTTTTTTTGAAAATCAGTTTTTTAAAAAATAAAAAAATAAATTTTTTTTTTTGTGGGGGGTGGGGGTGGGCCAGCAATTAGAAAATCAGTTTTTGAAAAAAAAAAATTTTTTTTGGGGGGGGGGGGGTGGGGGTGGGGGGGGTAGAGGCAGGGGTGGGGTGGCGAAACTACCAGATTTATTAAAATGAAATGCATTTTTTGTATAATTTAATGCATTTTTATGTGAAAACTTTATGCATTTTTGTTTGATTTTATATGCATGTGAAACATGCATATTTTTGGGGGTGGTAATGGGGAGGGTTGGGGGGTGGTGTGGGCTGGATTGGGGGGTGGTATGGGGTGGGGTGGTGAAAATACCAAAACTCGAAAAATTAAATGCATTTTTCTGTTGCATCTTTGTGTGAAACTATATGCATCTAAAATATATCTATTTTGAGAAAATCTAAAAAAAAATATTTTTTTTAATTATTAAATCCGAAAATTACATTCCAATTTTACCCCTCCAGATTTTGCCTTGGAATCCTTGCCACGTGTCACCATCTTGATGCGCCACATGTCATAAATGTGTGGTCAAGATTTGGATCTAGGGATCTATTATAAGCATTGGGATCTATATGATCCCATTCCTATATATATATATATATATAAAAAGCTTCAATTCTTAAGAAAGAAAACACTTGTATATCATAAAAAATGTTATGAAACGTCATTTCATAAATCTTGTGGCGAGACTAAACTTTCAACATAGACACGTTCTGAAATGGAACGAACACAATCGTCGAGCTTGGTGAACACACTATTCCAACAACAGGAACAATACTTGAGGCTGCGGACCACATTATCCTGACATTCGTAAACCAACACAGTGGATCCACAATTTACCAAAATCTCTCCCTTTACACCCACCAACAATGGTGGTGGTTGAAGAAGCTCAAGAAGACGATCAAGAGTCACCACTTTCTCCCAAGACTCCATGACCCAAACTCGAACGCCTCTTTCATAATTACAAGACAGCACACAAAGGAAACCACCAATCGAACCCACCGAGCAGAACCCGTACTTCTCCTGATCAAAGGGAAGCTCAATCCTTCCAAACACCTCACTCTTCAAGTCAAAGAAAATAATATCTTCTTTATGTCCATTAAAACTCGTCCAGTAAAGCTTCCCACCTGCAAACACCCCCTCTCTGCCACAGAAAAGTAAATCCGCGCAATGCTCAATTGTTTTCCATGATTTTGTCTTCGAACTATAGACTTGACCAACCCATTTGATGTCCTTCAGGTCAAAATCATAATGAATCACATGCACAAACACCTTATAATCACCACTCGATTCAACCGAACCAAACCCACAATTCCTAGCATAGCCGACATAAGAAATTGCTGGAAGTTTCTTGGAGATTCGAGTGCAGGGACGGAGCCAGGGGGGAGCTAGGGGGGGCTAGAGCCCCCTCCCAAATTTTGAGTTTTTTTTTTTAATAATATATATAGATATATGTTTATACCTATTATAAAATAATTTTGTTTTATAAAAGAGTATTTGGTTATTATATTCTCTCATATATACTTAATTTAAGGATAATTTTGTTTTTTAAAACTATATGATCTATGAAATATTGTTTGTTATTATTACTATTATACTTGTCTTTTAATAAAAAATGCCTAATATGTATGAAATGCTAAAAAAAATTATAATGTATTGAAACTAATTTGTAATATATAGAAAATATATAATCTATGGACATGTTGTTTGTTATTATTATTATTATGCTTGCCTTTTAATAAAAAATGTCTTAAATATACGGAATTTCCAAAAAAAGTTTTGTGATATATTGAAACTATATAATCTATGAAAATAATGTTCGTTATTATTAGTATTATGCTCGTATTTTAATAAAAAAAATACCTTAAATATACTGAATGCCCAAAAAAAATTTCTCGGGGGCCCGTACAGGTTCAGCCCCCCCGAACTAAATTCCTGGCTCCGTCCCTGTTCGAGTGGATGGGTTCCACAAGTGGATTCTCATTAATTGATCGATAATGCAGAGCAGCCCATCACAGCACCCCACAATCTGAAATCGCATCACTGTAGTATTCGTTGGATGTGGTAAAGGTGATAAAGAGATAGTATCCATTGGTTCACTCAAAACCGACTGCAGAGAACATTGCTCAGGCCATTCAACCACATTCTTCTGTATAATGAACCTTTGTTGGGGGGAACTAGGGTTTTTCATGGCATTTTGGTGGTGTGTTTTTATAAATCTTTTGCTGCCAATTAAAGAACCCCATGGTTTCGAAACGCATCTCAATCTCAACAGGGATTTCGCCGCAAGTCTTGACAGTATTTCTTCGATGATTTCTTCTGGAAGGTGGAGAGATTCCCGACTTCTTCTGCTTTGGATCTCCATATCCAAAGCTGCGATGTATGTTTCGAGGTTTTTGTGTATGAAGAGGCGAGGGTTTTTCTTTTTGTATTTACAACAACCGGTGTTTTGGTTATCAATGGACTCTTCCGAATTGGGCCATAGTTTCATCGCATCAGGGTCGGGCCCCTGGGCTATAGCTGAGTCTCGTTTCGGGCCCAACCTCGTGTCACAGAAGATGGGCTTGAGCTCTGGTAAAGCTGAAACTGGTGAACTGATGAGATTGCTAAGGCATGTAATTTTTTCCACCGAGAAGAAAGTAGAGCTGCTATATATACCTATTTTCAGTCACCAACATTGGCATTGGATTGGATGGGTGGCTGGATTATGGGGGTGGAAGTTTGGGGAGTGTAGGCAATTAAATTTATAGCCTATTAAATCCTACCATGTCGAAATTATAAATTAAATATGAAATTATATATTTTATATTTTGAAATTAAATTAAATATTATTTCAAGATTAAATAAATATATAATTAATATTTGATTATGTGGATTTATCGACCAATTAGAAATTGACATGTGTCCATTCTACATAAATAAAATATTAAACATCTTATGTAGATAAATACAAATGTTGAAAGCCAATCAAATCACGTCACCTCAGCCCTAAAAGCCCAATATGACAGGCCAAAGCCCACAAGTCCACTCCATTCTGAACCTATTTTCATTGGTGAAGTTAAAATGAACATAAATAATTTGAAGAGCTCAAGCATTGAAGGATGAATTATTACTACGAAGTCTTCTCCAACAATCAAGGCGTTCTACAAGAAGATTGTCACGTTCTTCGTCAAAATCATCCAAGTCAACGTTTGATTCGGAAATAATGTGCAAGCCCTCTGGATTGACGTCATCAAATCACATTCAAGTCAACAATCAAGTTCAAGGAGATCAAGATATTACATTTCTCTCCAAGAATTTAAAGAAGTTTGAAGAAAAGAATCAGAGATTGAGGATCGCAACCTGCAACAAATTCATATCAATCCATATATTTTGAATTTTTGTTCACATTTTTGTATTTTATTTATTGAATACAATAAAATTTGTGTTTACAGGGAGTGAAAGAGAAGCTGAGTGGGGAAAGGGTGATGCTACTGTTGGGAGGGAAACATGAAATTCGTCATTTGTGCCAAAACTAGCAATTACATTTAAATACTTTTTGAAAATTCAACTGAAATTATCGATTTCCAATAAGTGCGTGTTTGGTAGCTTATATATGGCCCGATTGAATACCAAACTCGGCAAAATCAGTCGTTTGGTGGGCGGTATAGAGAATGTTTGAAGCCCGAGTTTTTTTTTTAAACACCCAAGGGTGGAGGGTTAGGTAGACCTCCAACCTATAAATAAACATCCACAAATATCTCATACATAACGTTGCTCAAAAGTGACAATGCCAAAAAAAAAATCAAAGAAGGAGATAAAAACTTGACAAGACAGAACCATACGAAAATGTAGCCCGAAAGTGACTACATCCCGAAGAAAAAGGAGACAAAAACAACTGTAAAAAAAATACGAAAACTAACTATCAACATGATATCTAAATCTGAAGTTAGATTAACCAAGCTGATCCATCCTAACCAGAGCAAGAAAATATCAGGGAGCAGACTCATAATCAAACGTAGTCAAGGCCTCGACCCTGATGCCCATGCCTAGCCATAGCAGTGGCCTGTTTCACTTTTTACTGTTTGAATAGGAAAATGAATATCGCCCCCACCCCCATATTGGTTTAATTGGTTGCTACACTGTTTTTTTTATTAGAATTCAGATTTCCAAAATTAACATCTGTTTTCAAATTTGAAATCGAGAATTAAAACACAACATCGCCCACTTTAGGGTTACGAACATTGAAATCACAGAGGGATAAACTAATTCTTGGCAACGTGAAATTCAACTAGGTAAATATTGATCTATATCATCAACACAAGATTCTTCGTTCGTCTAACAAATCTCATTTCATATTGTTCATAACGTTCATATTATATGCTACCGTTTCCTTACATCTATTTCCGCAAATGTTGCCATCCAAACCCTATTGTTTCGGCAAACTACATAATTGGATCTCACGTCGGAACTGGAGTTACCACTGCATTCATATAAACCCACCAGAGGTTAATTTTTTCGTCCATCGACAAGCCTTGGATATTACCTAGCTGTTCATATGCCTCCTTCCTCGCTTTGCCCATCTTCTAAATCATTCACAAATCAGAACTTTATTAATCTCACTTGAATACTAGCAACACACCAATATAGAGTTCTTCAAATGTCAAATTATCCCATCATCGTTATTGACACGGTCAAAAACATTGTTGCTGATATGTCGTATCTGTTTTTCTTTCCATTCTTTTCCTGCAAAAGGGGGCAGCTAAGGACTGATTTATGAATGCAACTAAGTTATGACCCCCAGTGAAACCGTATTACAGATTGTAGGCATTGAAAAAACTCAGATCCGTAAACAAACTAAACTTTTACACAAATCAGCAGGAAGAAGAACACAATGATCTAATAGCATAGACGGCGCCTCAATAAGAGGATGTGGTCATGATCTAGAAATATACCAGCTTGCCATCACAACTAAATACCTTACACCTAGGTAAGGCTAGCAAATTAAAGTACTTTCTTGCAAGGAAATGTAGGATCACAACTTTGTTCTAACCTACAGAATAAATAATACTCCCTCCGTCCACCAAAAATATGCCATAATTTCTTTTTTCGTCCGTCCACAAAAAATATGTCACATCCATTTTTAGTAGTAGGGTCCACACCATTCCACTCACATTTAAAGTGGGACCCTTACTCCACTACCAACTTCACTCACATTTTATTAAAACCCGTGCCGAAAGTAAAGTGACATATTTTTGGTGGACGGAGGGAGTATGATTTATGTGTTGGAGATACAGTGATGCTTAAAGTAGCAAAAAAATAAGTGAAAAATAAATATATTTGATTTTCAGTTGGATTGTTATCTTACTAATTCCTATCAAGTCGATGAAAATTCATGAAAATCAATAAAAAAAAAAAAAGTCAATCAAACTCTGATAGAGTCTATGAATTTCCTAAATCCATGAAAATCCATGAACTTTTGAAGTCCAAAAAAATCCAACAGAATCCCAAACCAATACAATATTCGAACTAACGACTCGTGATGTTTACAATTGCAGGGGTACCATCCAAACTGTATGGCTTGGTTGAATAACTGTAGCACTTCAATTTGTTCTTCTCATTATGCTCAACTTTGTTTCCCTTCTTCAAATAATCTAGCTTATAGTTCGCTTGGGTTAGAATTGTTGAAATATAAACTTGATTTGTAAGTAAAATATTTTGTAAAGAAATATCTAGAATATAGGAAATAAGTAGAAAAATCTAGAACCTAAGATATTTAATTAATTATCTAGACTATTCTAGCAAATGAGTAGTCCTAGACTATTCTAGTAGCTAAAATTAATTAACTAGTCTAAAATGGTGAGCTATATCACCGACCTATGCCAATATATATATGTGTGCATTTGTATTGTTGGGAGTGTGAGGAAAAAGAAGTTTAAGAAATCAAACTCCTATTCTCTTATCAATTTACACGTCCACACACATACACATTTATACAAATTAGTTTCTCCACTATAAATTATTCATTCTCCAAAATAAAATCCTATACATATTTTCTTATATTCCAACAAGAATAAACACAACACTTTTATCACTACACGTTTATCACTACAAGAAGACTTAAAATTAATGACGAAATTAAAACTACGGAGTTAACGACGAATTCCCGATGGATCAGATTTTTTATTTTTTAAATTAAATTCCGTCGTTAATCCGTCATTAAATAAAATTTTTAATTTAAAATTAATTTTATTTTATTATTTTCGTCATTAATCTGTCGTTAAATAACATTTTAATTTAAAAGTTAATTTTATTTTTATTATTTCCGTCGTTAATCCATCATTAATTAATATTATTTCATTAATTTAATTTTATAATTAATGTAATTTTACTATTTCATTTTAAAAAATATATTTTTATAACTTTCTGCAAATCCGTCGTTAATTTTTTTATATTATTTTAATTTTTAAATTAATTTAATTTTAATATCTATTTTTATAAAAAATATTTTTATTATTTTCCAACGTTAATTAATATTTTTATATTAATTAAATTTTAAAATTAATTTTATTTTTATATCTATTTTCGTAAAAAATATTTTTATTATTCAACGTCGTTAAAATGTTTTTATATTATTTTAATTTTGAAATTAAATTTATTTTAATATTTATCTTTCTAGAAAATGTTTTTTATATTTTCCGTCGTTAAATAATATTTTAATTAAATGTTGAGTACAATCTATAGTACAAAAATTGAAATTAATAAAATAAGAATAAAAAATAAAAAATAAATTTAACGACGGAAAATATATTTTCTACAATAGAAATAATGACGGAACGAATTCATCGTTAATCTCTCGTTAATTAATAATTATATTTAACGACGAAAAATTCCGTCCGCGTTTTGTTTTTTTGGTAGTGTATGTTGAACTTGGAAGACATTGTGTGGTCAATTGTGTTGAATATAATGCCCATTAATTTGTTTATTTCGCAATATGCAGATTAGATATTTTTTACTTCTTAATTTGTATGTGTCATTGAGGTCCGGCTAATTGTCCACGTGATATTTCATGCTTACAGTTCGAAGATTTTTCATTTGAAATAATTAGTTAGAATACACGTGCAAGTGTTTGAAATGATTTATGAAATGAATTGCTTCATGAATGTAACAATTAGGGATGTCAATCGGGCCAGCCCACTCGATTTTGGGCCAGTCCATTCGATTTTGGGTTATTTTCGGTTCGGGCTAGTCGGTTTTTTTATTTTTCGGGCTAAATTTTTTTAACCCTAACCCTAATCCACTCGGTTTCGGGCCCACAAGTTTTACGATTTTTGTATATGTTTATTTTTTTATAGATATTCATATTCTTGTGATAAAAATATGTCGTATTTTTTAAATCAAGACATTTCGCTTTATTTTAGATACAAAAATTAGTGTTCTTTAGCATAAGTTTACATAATATCTAACTTTAATTTCATTTCTGATAAAAATTGTATATAGATTTAACATAAATGACTATCTTTCTTTGACTTTTATATTATAGATGTTTGTTATTAACCGTTGGAAAAAATCAAAACATATTCTACAAGCATCAAAATGCTATTATCGAATTAAAAAGTAAGTATTAAAGTTTAAAAATCAATTATTAAAAATGTGTTCGGTTAATCGGGCCAACCCACTCGGTTTTCGAGCCAACCCTATCGGGCTCGGGCTATTTTCGGTTCGGGCCATTCGGGCTAAATTTTTTTCGGGCTAAAAATTTTCAGCCCCAACCCACCTTTTTTATCGGTCTATTCGGGTCGACCCGTCGGTTTCAGACTTTTTTGACATCCCTAGTAACAATGCTTAGGAGTCGCTTCAATATATATGTTGGGATTTGGATAATACTCCCTTCCGTCCACAAAAAATAGTATTTTTTTGCCATTTTGAGACGTCCACAAAAATTAGTCTCTTTCCATTTTTAAAAACTTTTTATCATATGGTGGGCTTTTTTCTCTGCTTACAATACAATTAATTATCATTATTAACGCTACTTTTTAAGTGAGACTTATTCTCCACTTACAATACACTCATCCGCTTTTAGCAAAAGCTGTGTTGTCCCCTCTATGACTAATTTTTGTGGATGAAGGGAGTATTGGATAAGTTCTATGAAAATCTTGAACAAATCTTTATTTTAGTGATGTAAAATTCTCTTATATTATTATGCCAATTGTTGAAGCTAATAATGGTTATTCGTGATGTTGGTAAAACTTTACCTTCCAGATTAGACAATAATGGAGCGATTAATTTGAATTAGGGAATTGCATAATGCGAAACAATTGAAGCATGATTTTAAGTTGATTGATATTTCGTAAATGAATTTTACTTTAAAAACTAGATTTGCCCATCGTGCATCATAGTTATTATTAAAATTATATATATATATATAATATTAAATTAGAAAAATTATTAAATATAACACATAGTTAATTTTGAAATGTTTAATTTTATACAAATATTTATAGTTGTACTACAAAAAAATTGAGAAGTACACTAACAAAATAAAAACTTTAATATTTCATTAGATTATTTTTTAAAAACGAACATTTACGTATTGACAGAATAATCACAATTAATATTTTTGAAAAAGTCATAACTTTTTTTATATATTAGATATAGATAATCTTCAATTCAATAATACATGAATAATCTATTAATTTAGGCGAAGACTACATATAGTATTAGTCAAAATTATAGATGCATTATTCATTCAATGGAATCAACCAATTATTATTAAATTAATTTTTATTAAAAAGAGAAAGAGAAAAAACGAACCAAGAACCCTTGAGTGCACAAACAACAAACTAAGGGCCGAGCCTCATTAAAACCCTTTTTAAGGCAAACCTGGTCGGAATGGAATCAACCAATTATAAGATCATATATAAATATATAATATAATATTGAACTAAATGCAATTAATACTACATATAATTATTAATTTTTTGGAGAAAACACACATATATTTTAATTTTAAATAGTAAGTGTTACTTTTTTTATATATTTATTTATCTTAATATTCATAATAAAAGACTAATTTTTGTGGACATCCCAAAATGAAAAAAAAAATTGACTATTTTTTGTGGACGGATGGAATATGATATTATTTTTGAAACAAAAATATCAAACAAAAATTTCAATCCTCATTTCTTATAACCTTAACAAATTTATTTTGAGCTCCATTGTATTTTCTATATTTCCATTTCATTTTTATTTATTTTGTTCTCATCACTTTAGATCTTCACTAATATTTTTAAATGTTAATTTTCTTATGTGTAAATATGTATATCATCGCAGCACATAATTGATAATCATTAATTTTACATCATTAATTTTACATTTATTTATGAATAATAAAAGATACATGATATTAAATTCGCCAAAAATAATATGTAATAAAATACTAATATTAGTAGAAGATAGATAACACAATCTGCTAAAGTAGTGGGTTAACGGAAATGGATGTATATTGTTGGCAGTTTTTTAATATTGATTTCACCCTCTTTAATTGAATTTATTTACAAAATTACCATTGAAATCAGTTTGAAATTGGAAACTCCTTTTTTAAGTAGCAATAGCATTTGCACTCGTGCAACGCACGAAAAATATTTTTATATTTTATTATATAAAAAATTAATTATCATTTGATTATTATATAAAAATTCTAAATATAATTAAAAATACTATAATTTAAGATAAATATATTTTAGTTTAATATAAAAATAATAATGAATAATTCATATTAATAAAAATGATATTGTGAAAAAAGAAAGCAATAGTATAAGTTAAAAGACAATTGAAAAAAAATAGATTTATTCAAAAAAAAAGGAGAGAGAGAGAGAGAATTTTCTTAAGTTTTAATCTTTAAATAAATATAATTTTTATATTTTAAATCCAATATTTACATAATATATAGTATAAAATTAAAGCTCTTGTCGTGATCTTTAATTTGATATGCATATCAAATGTTTTATAATTAGTCGAATTTCATAATTTTAGAAAAGAAATAAAGTAGAAAAATAAGAAGTTAAAGAAAAAGAAAAAAAATATATGTATAGCTTATAAATAAACCTTCAATTTTATCTTAATTACAAAATTACCACTCAATTTTGAAATTGATTTGAAATCAATTTCAAATTGAAAACTCCCTTTTTAATGTAGTATAGATTTGCACCCCGTGCAATGCACGAGAAAATATTTTTAATTTTTATATTTATATAAAATTAATACTAATTCAATTACTCTCTCCGTCCCTAAAATAACCTCATCTTTTTCCATTTCGGGACGTCCCTCAAATAACTTCTTCTTTCTTTCTTTCCATTTTTGGACACCTATACCACCAATAATAATACTTTATTTATTCTTACTTTTCACTTTTCACCACTCTCAGTACTAATTATAACACTTTTCACAACTTTCAATAATAATTATATCACTTTTTCTCCACTATCAATATACTTTACAGCTTTTTATTAAAACTCGTGCCGTCCCCAAAGAGAAAGCCATTTCAGGGACGGAGGGAGTATTATACTTGTAAATATAATAATAAAAAAAAAATTTAATTGTATATATTTGAATTGAATATTGAAATAATTAAAAATAATTCACAATTATAAAATTTGATATTATGAAAAACAAAAACAAAAAAATAAGTTAAAAAAATTAATAAAATACTAATTAAAAAGAATTTAAAATATATTTATTCAAAAAAGATGATAGAGGAGAGAGAAATTTATAAAACTTTAATATTTAAACAAATTTAATTTTTACATTTTAAATCAAATATTTTCATAAAATATATCATATTAAAGCACTTATCGTGATCTTTAATTTGATATGCATATTAAATACTCCCTCCGTCCATGAAAGAACTTCTTAGGAGGGAGTGGCACGGGTTTTAAGAAAAAATATTATTGAGTGTATTGGAAGTTGTGAAAATGTGTTATAATTAATATTGTGAGTTGTGAAAATTAAAGTGAAAAGTAAGATGATTATAAGTGGTAGGGTATAGTCCAAAAATAGGTAGGAAGTTCTTTTGTGGACGTCCCAAAATGGAAAGATAGGAAGTTCTTTTGTGGACGGAGTGAGTATTTTATAATTAATCGAATTTCACAATTTTGGAAAGAAATGTAACAACAAATAAGAAGTTAAAGAAAATGAAAATAAAAAGTAAAATATATAGTTTAAATATAAACCTTCAATTTTATTATAACTACAAAATTGCCACTCAATTTTGAAATTAATTTGAAATTGATTTTAAATTGAAAACTCCATTTTGAATATAGTATAGATTTAGTATAAATAGATTGTAGAATGCTAAAGTTTCTAATTTCATTACAGATTTCTTCGCTGTAATAAGGATATTAAGTGTCGACACACTACAAATTTATCAGTTGCTGTTGGTCTGGTCCTCGTCAGCCACGGAATCTAATCGTTTCCACTCCACGTGCAGAAGGTTGTTCCTAAAATCATGAGTCAATAATGTTTAATTTAGAAAACTATGTTACTAATAAACAATTTAAAGATTAACAAGATAAACTTTGAGATTTAGACATTAATATGCTGCAATAGCCTGCATGCCTATTAGCAAGATGGGTGGTGAAAAACGCCGGTCACTTTTCCTCTCCTTCATTCTCTTGTTTGCTTTCCCTGGATGGAATTATGATTCTGAGTGATTGTTACGACAATCGTCTAAGCTGCAACACTCTCTCCTAAAGTTCAGTTCCATCTTGCCCATGGTACAACGAAGTCTCTGCTCGGTGAGGTGGGTGAAAAATGAGAACCAGAAATTGAAGAATATAGAAAGAAAGAAGACAGCCATCAAAGGACCTCCAAATCATTTTCATCAAATTTAAATTCTTTATATTTCCCGAGTATATTCAAATCTAGAATGGATTTTGTTCCACTAGATAAGCATAAAATCATGTTATTAAGATATGACATCTCAATATCATATTTATGTTCTCCCAACATTGTCAGGCCTATTTTGTTCCCAGTACTGGGGAGGGGGGACTGCAAGGAACTAGACTTGGACGGGTTTAGGGCTGCGGTTCAGGGAGGGCGGGGTTGGAGTATAGGGTTTTTCTTAAACGTACGTCTAAAATGTGTTTGACGACTAAGCTTATTTTAAAGAGTTTATAAACAATGGATCTTTCGAGTGTTTATTGAACAAGCTTTTTTGTCTACTAAAATATATAGAATGACTGCATTTCATTTCCAAATCAAGAAATAGATAAAAAGATACTAAACAAACAGTGTTTCGAGAAACAAGTATATATGAATGGGTGATGCTTCTCCAGAACACGTACCCTTGCAACCTTTGTTTTTATCAAACCTTGATTTCTATAATATGAAGATCATCAAATTCAACAAATTAATTTGGCTCACTGTGGAATGCCTATATATGAATGTTGATGCCTAATAGAAGTCGATCTAAATGAGAATCGACTAACCTTATAATGCTAGCTCGAACTTGAAGACTGTGTTGCCAAATTCCTCTTTTTATACCTTGTGGATCCCTTGGACACACTTCACAAGTGACATGTGAAGGAATATTAAATTGAATTAATACTCGATTGCCCGATGATCGTTTCTTGGTTATTATTAATTTGCCATACAACGATTAATTCCTAACATGCTCCTATGAATTTAACAGCTGCACTTAGGTGTTAGGAAATACTTACTTGAGAAACGGATGCACAGATGGTTGATGATCGCGTCGAATGATTCAGACTCCAGCTCTGATCTTCTCGACTGTATCCCGCTCAATTCCCAACGTTGGATGGACAACGAGCTATGAGAACTCCCAAGACAGAATGGCACCTCACGATTTTCTGCGCCTCCCTCTGCTCTCAAACCCTAATATTTTATCAGTGTATTTTCCTGAGAGCTGACAGCTGTATTTAATAATACAGAAATAAGGAGGAGGCGCCAATTACAGTGCTAGGGCCGAAAATTCTGTCTTCATGGGCTAGGAGACATTGGGCCAGCCCAGGGACCAGATACAAGGAATAAAGATGGGCCTCAAATAAATTAATTCATCCATGGTCAGCCCAGACCATAATTAATTTATAAATATCAGTTCATTCCACTAGAGAACCGATACTGACTTACCCCTTTATTGCCGGTGATGAGTCGGGGCTTGTATTTAGACTTATTAAATCTCCGTATTTAAAATATCCGACATCCATTAATTAATTAGAGCTCTGACAGCTTAAATTAATTAATCTCTTAATAATTCCTTAAGCAGTACCACTCAATCTTTATTATTACGCCTGAACTTAATCAACCTGCAGGGTTTAGCGTAATAAACCTTATTGAGCTCCTTAAGGGGATGTCATTATCCTATACCGGATACGGGTACTAATACAGATAATCAAATATCATATATTAACTGCTATCACCCAAGATACAGAGTACTCGAGTTAGTATTTAACTCTCGCTCATAGTAAGTCAAAGTGATATACGAATTAACATATATATCTGAATACTTATTAGTATTAAGATTTATAAGTCACCGAGATCTTGATTCTTCACTTAAGTCAGATAGAAGAATACATCTCAAACTGTGGTCCTATCAATACGTAATGACGTACCAGTATAGACAAGTAGCCAAGACAAACTACTTCCATCTATACTGCAGCCTAAACCAATAACTTGTCCTAGAGTTATTTCGGCTGTGATCATATTATATCTCTTAAGGTTATTCCAATTATATGGTCTTCTGTGATCTACAACACACCATATAATCTACTTATACAGAGATAAAGAACATACATATGCAATCATGAACACAATCAGATAGGAGATAAGAATAGTGAATAACAGGAATCATTGTATACAAGCACAAAGTTCTTGCTTTCAGTATACAAATCCAACAATCTCCCACTTATACTAAAGCAAAACTTTTAGTATACAATGTGTCTAAATACTAGCTATTACAAGACTTCACTTCATCTCTCCCACTTATACTGAAAGTTTTTCTCTAAGTGGGTGGCATCAACCGCAATCCCATCCCTCGAGCATGCTTCTCATAGGTCTTTTGCGGTAAGCTTTTCGTGAAAGGATCAGCTAGGTTCTCCAATGTATCAATCTTCTCTACTAGCACATCTCCTCTGTTTACGATTTCTCGTATGATGTGGTACTTTCTCTCTATGTGTTTTGACGCCTTGTGGCTCCTGGGTTCCTTAGAATTTGCCACTGCACCCGAGTTATCACAATAAATTATGATACTCTTAGGCAAATTAGGGACCACTCCTAGATCCAAGAGGTAGTTCCGGAACCATACAGCCTCCTTAGCAGCTTCCGAAGCAGCTACATACTCGGCTTCCATGGTGGAGTCTGCAATGCACTTCTGCTTTGCACTCCGCCATGATACGGCTCCACCTCCCAAGGTAAACACATAACCAGAGGTAGATCTCTTCTCATCCCGGTCAGCCTGGAAATCCGAATCGGTGTAACCCAAAGGAAATAGACTGTCTGACTGGTAAACTAGCCTATAATCTCGAGTCCTCTTCAGGTACTTGAGAATATGCTTTACCGCAGTCCAGTGTCCTGGTCCAGGGTTCGACTGATATCTTGCAACCATGCCAACGACATAGCAAATATCAGGTCTCGTGCAGAGCATCGCATACATGAGGCTACCTACGGCGGAAGCATAGGGTATCTTCCTCATCTCCTCAACCTCACTAGGCGTCTTAGGACACATGTCCTTAGACAGAGGAATGCCATGTCTAAAAGGTAGCAAGCCTTTCTTGGCATTCTGCATGCTAAAACGAGCAATCACAGTATCAATGTAAGACGCTTGAGATAAGCTCAACATCCTTTTCTGGCGATCACGAACGACCTTGATCCCCAGGATGTACGCTGCATCTCCTAAGTCTTTCATTTGAAACTGTTCGGATAACCACTTCTTTATGTCCGATAATAGCTCAACATTGTTGCCAATGAGGAGGATATCATCTACATAAAGTGCAAGGAAAACCACGTCACCATTGGCATCTAAACGGTACACGCAACTCTCGTTCTCACAACGAGTAAATCCATAGGATTTAATGACCTCGTCAAAACGTTTGTTCCATGACCTCGAAGCTTGCTTAAGTCCATAAATGGACTTCTTAAGCTTCCACACAAGATGCTCTTCGCCCTTCTTCACAAACCCTTCAGGTTGCTGCATATAGATGTCCCTTCCTTCTTCAAGGAAACCGTTTAGGAAAGCGGTCTTGACATCCATTTGCCAAATCTCAAGGTTCATGTGGGCTGCTATGGCAAGGAGTATTCGGATAGACTTAAGCATGGCAACCGGCGAAAAGGTCTCATCATAGTCTATACCCTGTTCCTGGGTATAACCTTTCGCCACAAGTCTAGCTTTAAAAGCTGCGACTTCGCCATCCGAATCTCTCTTTCTCTTGTATACCCACCTACTACCTATAGCTAGGAAGCCATCTGGTAGTTCGGTCTTCTCGTATACATCCATAGCACCCATGGATTCTATTTCAGAAACCATGGCCTCGTACCAAGAATCTGCATCTTGATCTTTCATCGCTTGTCTATAGTTATCAGGGTCGACATCCTTCTGTTCATCAACAGGGAGTAAATCCGATGATTCTCCCAAGAACATAAATCGATCGGGTTGAACTACAACCCTCCCACTACGACGAAGCGGTGGTGGTACAGTTGTGACAATGGTTTGTGCAGGGTCTTGTGGTGCATTCACTTGCACACTTGGCTGGGGTGATGGAATCGCCTGTCCATTGCCTTCGATTTCTTGAAGGACAATCTCGGACTTAGACTTGTGATTACTTTCATAATCGTGTTCCAAGAATCGTGCGTTGGTGCTAACAACCACTTTCTGATCCTTCGGATTATAAAAGTAACCACCTTTCGTTTCCTTAGGGTATCCTATAAACAGCATTAGTTCGCATCTCGGCTCCAATTTCCTCGCTTCCTTGTCTAGCACGTATGCAGGACAACCCCATATCTTTATATGATTCAAGCTGGGCTTACGCCCTGACCATAACTCAATAGGAGTTTTAGGAACCGATTTGGACGGTACCCGATTCAGCAAATAAACCGCTGTTTCCAAGGCATATCCCCAAAACGAAATAGGCAATGATGCATAGCTCATCATAGATCGTACCATTTCCATAAGAGTTCTGTTTCTTCTCTCCGCTACACCGTTCTGTTGGGGAGTACCCGGTGCAGTCAATTGGGATGTAATCCCAAGATCTGACAAGTATTGCAGAAACTCGTTCCCGAGGTATTCGCCACCGCGATCAGACCGCAATGACTTGATAGATTTACCCGTTCTCTTCTCCACCTCCGCCTTGAATTCTTTGAATTTCTCAAAGCATTCAGACTTGCGTTGAAGTAGGTAAATATACCCATACCTTGAGTAATCGTCAATGAAAGTGACGAAGTACTCGTATCCTCCACGAGCTCTAGTGGACATCGGTCCACACAAGTCAGAGTGAATCAATTCTAACACATCCGAGGCCCTATTCCCCTTTGCCTTAAAAGGCCTTGCCGTCATCTTTCCCTCTATACAGGATTCGCAGGTTCTAAATGGCACAGCTTGAAAGTCTTTCAAGATTCCATTTGAAACGAGCCTTTGGATCCTATTTAGATTGATGTGGCCTAAT
Source organism: Salvia miltiorrhiza (assembly GCF_028751815.1). Lineage (NCBI taxonomy): Eukaryota > Viridiplantae > Streptophyta > Magnoliopsida > Lamiales > Lamiaceae > Salvia > Salvia miltiorrhiza. The sequence continues at coordinate 19,291,874 of NC_080389.1, forward strand.
CTTAGGTGCCAAGTATGTGTATATTGTTCATGAGAGTAATATTTTCTCTTATTAGGATTTGGAAGAATTTGTGATGTAGATGCAACATGGACAGAGTTATTCATTGGACATGTAATAGTATAGAGAGAGTTGTTCAAAATTCCAGAACAAATAATCTTGTTATCTCTCATGATAGAGACACCCCCATCAAAAGTAACAGAATATCCATTCAAAAACAACTTTGAAACAGAAATTATGTTCCGCCGAAACTCCGGCACATATAAAATATCTCTCAAAACTAAAATGTCATCACCAAAACATAAAGATAAATCTCCAATAGCAACAGCTGCGACCTTCGACGCATTGCCCATGGAGATGGTGATCTCATCACTTGCCAGCTCCCTTGTTGGGTTGAACCCCTGCAAGGTGTAACAAACATGGTCAGTTGCCCCCGTATCCACTACCCACGAATGAGTAGAAAACGAAGCCAAACATGTTTCTGTTACTAAAACTTGTGACGTACCTTGTCCCTTTGCCTTGAGCACTGGACAATCTTTCTTCCAATGCCCAATCTTGCCGCACTTGAAGCACTTTCCCTTGGCTGTCGGCTTGTTCACGCCGCCGCTAGGGCCATCAACCTTGGCTTTACCGCTCCCACTAGCCTCATGGTCATGCTTGCCCTTTGGACCTTTCCACTTCTTTTTCCCGCCTTTCGACGAAGAAGTAGATCCCTTGGCAGCAACAAGGACCTCTTTCCCATTGCGCGTGCCCATGACCCCCTCTGCCGAAACTAGAGCATTCAACAACTCATTAAGAGTATAGTTGGCCTTGCTCATAACGACATTGAGACGGAAATGCTCAAAAGTCTTGGGGAGAGTATTGAGGATGATATCGACCTTGGCTTCGCCTTCGATACCCCCCCTCCTAGCAGATCAAGCCTGTCAAACAGATTTGTCATATGCATGACATGATCGTGCACCGAGCTGCCCTCGCTCATTTTACAAGACAAGATTTCTCTCATCAAGTTAAAACGAGCAGACCTCTCGGACTCCCCATAAACCTCACTGAGGTTCAACATGATGGTCGCTGCGTCATCCATGACCTGATGCTGGAGTTGCAAATTTTGCGACATAGTCATCATAATATAGCACTTGGCCATATTATTCGACTTGTGCCACCTTTTATGCGCCTCACGTTCCGCATCAGTCGACTCATCAGTTAAGGCCGCGGGACGTGGAGTGGTAAGCACAAAACTGTGCTCATCAGCGTCAAGAATATACATAATATGGCGTTTCCATTCGGTGTAATTTGGACCGGTGAGAGGATTGTTGGCTAGAATGTTAATAATCGGAGACATAGACATATCTGAAAGTAAACAAATAAACATGTAAGAACATGAAACGCATATAGTTCGTAACAGTAATATTGTAACCTTTTGATAAAACAATATTAATGAAACCTCCAACGGCTCAAAGAATCCCATGTGCAAGCCACGTTGGGTGGACGTTTACACATGAACTCCTCAACCAGACTATTTACCTAGTCATTTAATTTCCATCCATGTCAACTTAACCTTTTTGACAAAGGAAATTAATAGTTGGCACCTTAACTAGACCATATCATCATCAAGAAGGGACTCCTTTGGGAGTTGTACATTGTACTTGATATGATATCTAAGCAATGACCACATTTTAACCTTGAAAATTAAATTCTCGAAATTAGCATACTCACTAGGACCATGCCGCTTTCAATTTAATTTTCTTGGTTATCTTATTTAATTCCATTCTCCAAAGTACTTGTGAAAATTACACAAGTAAGCCACGTTGGGTGGACGTTTACTGCATAACTCCCACTACTTTAATGGTTTAAATATTTTTTATAGAAACCTCTTCTGACAAACTTATGAAAAACAAATATGAAGTAAGCCACGTTGGGTGGACGTTTACTCATATTGCTAATCACTTTGTCTAGAGACCGCATGTGGAGGTCTAAAATAATTTTTAATTACTATAAAAATTATTAAACTGCTTAGTCTTTTTCTTTCAAAAGGTTTGTTCATGCTCAAGCACATAAACCTAAACATGCTTCTCTAGAACGCAACATGTAAATCATGCTCGCAGAATTCTAAAACATGCTTAAGAAAACGGCAAACCTACTAACATGCTCGTCTAAGCGCAATTAATAAACAAATATTAACAAGCAAAGACGTGCAAAAAGCAGGTAAAGAGCATAAGGGATTAACAACCACGACATGCAAAGAACAGTAATAAAAGAATTAAAATTCTTCGTGATCCATTCGTGGAAACCCAACATCTATTCTATTACAAAATAAAATAGAAAAACAAGCCCAAAAACTGAAGATAAAACTCGGCCCGAACACATGGGCCCGTCAAGCTAGGGTTTGGGCCCCCTAGGGTTTGAGAAGCAATCGCAGCTAGGGTTTGGAAACCCTAGCCGCCGCGGCCATCTCCCAAACAGCCGCCCCGCGCTCGGCAGCAGCCCGGCGCCGGCCACCCGCGCGAGCAGCCGCCCGGTCAGCAGCGCTCGGCGCCACCAGCACCCGGCCCCTCCACCGCACGAACGCACCAGCAGCAGCAGCGGGCTCCAGCGCTCCCAGCGGCAGCAGCTCCAGCAGGCATCCCGGCGTGGACAGCAGCAGCGGCAGCAGCGGCAGTGCGCCGCCCGCTGGGCGCGCAGCGCGCGAAGCGCGCAGGCGCGGCCCCCGAGCGCGCACAGCCCCTGCCGGCTGCAGCCTCCTTCCCTGCCCGACCCGCACAGCAGCAGCCGCCCGCCTCGCCTCGCATCGAGCAGCAGCAGCAAGGGCGCACGGCGCCTGCCCAGGCGCGCGGCGCTCAGCGCGCGCGCAGCCCTTGGCGCCGGCGGCCTTGCTCGCTCCGTGCCCGTTGCTCGTCCTTACACCTTCCTCGTCGTTGATTCGTCGTCGTCCTCGTCTCGTTCTTCAATTTTACAGATTTACAACGGAAAAAACAAATACAATTGAAATCCTAATCTAACCACGGATTTTCTCGTGGTGAAAAACGATTACAACGTCAAACGACGTATCCCACGAATCAACGAATCACGAAGAACAACAGCAGTTAAAAAACAACGCATATTATTAATCGTACACAAATTAATAATAGAGCCAAGAAAATAATCCTGGGCTCTGATACCAATTGAAGGAATATTAAATTGAATTAATACTCGATTGCCCGATGATCGTTTCTTGGTTATTATTAATTTGCCATACAACGATTAATTCCTAACATGCTCCTATGAATTTAACAGCTGCACTTAGGTGTTAGGAAATACTTACTTGAGAAACGGATGCACAGATGGTTGATGATCGCGTCGAATGATTCAGACTCCAGCTCTGATCTTCTCGACTGTATCCCGCTCAATTCCCAACGTTGGATGGACAACGAGCTATGAGAACTCCCAAGACAGAATGGCACCTCACGATTTTCTGCGCCTCCCTCTGCTCTCAAACCCTAATATTTTATCAGTGTATTTTCCTGAGAGCTGACAGCTGTATTTAATAATACAGAAATAAGGAGGAGGCGCCAATTACAGTGCTAGGGCCGAAAATTCTGTCTTCATGGGCTAGGAGACATTGGGCCAGCCCAGGGACCAGATACAAGGAATAAAGATGGGCCTCAAATAAATTAATTCATCCATGGTCAGCCCAGACCATAATTAATTTATAAATATCAGTTCATTCCACTAGAGAACCGATACTGACTTACCCCTTTATTGCCGGTGATGAGTCGGGGCTTGTATTTAGACTTATTAAATCTCCGTATTTAAAATATCCGACATCCATTAATTAATTAGAGCTCTGACAGCTTAAATTAATTAATCTCTTAATAATTCCTTAAGCAGTACCACTCAATCTTTATTATTACGCCTGAACTTAATCAACCTGCAGGGTTTAGCGTAATAAACCTTATTGAGCTCCTTAAGGGGATGTCATTATCCTATACCGGATACGGGTACTAATACAGATAATCAAATATCATATATTAACTGCTATCACCCAAGATACAGAGTACTCGAGTTAGTATTTAACTCTCGCTCATAGTAAGTCAAAGTGATATACGAATTAACATATATATCTGAATACTTATTAGTATTAAGATTTATAAGTCACCGAGATCTTGATTCTTCACTTAAGTCAGATAGAAGAATACATCTCAAACTGTGGTCCTATCAATACGTAATGACGTACCAGTATAGACAAGTAGCCAAGACAAACTACTTCCATCTATACTGCAGCCTAAACCAATAACTTGTCCTAGAGTTATTTCGGCTGTGATCATATTATATCTCTTAAGGTTATTCCAATTATATGGTCTTCTGTGATCTACAACACACCATATAATCTACTTATACAGAGATAAAGAACATACATATGCAATCATGAACACAATCAGATAGGAGATAAGAATAGTGAATAACAGGAATCATTGTATACAAGCACAAAGTTCTTGCTTTCAGTATACAAATCCAACAACATGTTTGCACGATCAACCTCAATCACAGTTCAAGTGTTGATATTGGGAAGTTGCCTTTGTCAATAACCAACTCCTTTAAATCATGCACATTCATCAATTAGCAAATAGTCCAGTTTAGGAAACTGTTGTACATCGGCCTCTTCATCACTGTCTTCATTAGTGTCCCACATTTGCTGTCCATCAATTAGAACCACAACACTTAGAGCTCAAAAAATGGTCATAATAATATAGCATATTCGTATTAACCAACCTAGGTTTCAATTTATTGGATTCTAAACAACCAAGCAACAAAAATCACAATTCAAGAGCATAAATAAAGCTTAAAATCTCCTGCAGGAATTACAAACAAAGACTCATGATCTGAATCTCATCAAAACCAACTCTACGTGGAATAGAATATGGCCACAACCCCAATGTGACACTTGGGGATACAATGAAATACACACATTTATTTCAAAATAAGTGATTATTAAAGTGAAACTTGGGACTTGCAACAACAAGATTTGTAGCTTTAAGGGGAAAGAAAAGTAACCTGCAACCAAAAGAAAGACAATACAAGCTTAGAATGGGTCGAACTTTATTAAAATCTTATGGATGTACATATCCTTTAGAGAAAACTACAACTGAAACAAAAGAATTGGTAATTGAGAATGAGATTTGTGAGAGCATTACCTGAGTGGAGACTAGACTAGAAATCGTCTTGGATGAAAATTGAAGGGACGTGGCTGACTTTGTGGAAATCCTCTCCTGATGGCAATACCCTCTTCCCCAATTCTGGCATTTTAAAGATATTCAGTTCCCGAAGAGTGGAAATGCCACTGAATCCATCTGGAACCATCTCCATACTAGAACACCCTTCGATCACCAATTGAGAGAGAAGGGGCATGGCTCCTGCATCCACTCTCCACTCCCTAAACTTTGGTAAGTAATATAGTTCAAGCTTCTTGAGGTGAGGAAAACTGTTTGATGGACACGTCATCTCCTCCCCAACAAATGATTTCGAGTATAGAAACAAATTTCTCAAGCAAGGAAGGTTCCCCAGTATCCCCATTGGATCATCCTCAATCTCACATTCTTGCATTAACAAATTCGTAAGTTTAGAATTGATGAAGGCACGCCCGCACTCTGCCAGTGCCTTCCCTAACTTAACTTTAATGGACAAGATATGAAGATTGGGACATGTGAATGCCTTGTTCAACACTCTCACATTTGTTCCTAACTCGCAACCCTCTTCGATTTGAACCGCACAAACCACTAACTTGTCCATGATAGCAACGGCGTCGATGATGGCTGACAAGCTTTGATTGTCGTGTATTATTGTTGAGAAACGTCGCAAATTCTTCATCCTGTTCATACATTTTAATTCATGCACTCTACTATCCAACTGCCATAGGCTCTCCAACTCAGCCACTCCCTCGTCCAATGTTAATCTATAACTTCCAGCATTTTCCTCATCATACTGGGGAAGAGCCAAGTGTTTTAAACGTAGCATCTTCTTAAAAACATTTGAAACTTCGACATTATTCGAACCAAATAAATCAAGGGTATCCATGTACACCAAATTCTTTATGGATGACGGTAGCTTATCAAATTTACATTCTCGTAAGCGCAAACGTCTAAGGTGAACAAGATTAGTGATTCCTTTTGGTAACTTTCTTCCAGCAAATTTGAATCTCACCATAACTAGATCTCTGAGAAAATTGAATTTATGAAAATCAATAATACTTTGCGGGGGGAACTCAACATCAACACTCGAATTATTGACATTGAATATTTGAAGAGACCTTAAATGTTTGCTGCTAGCTTCTCCAAGCTCATCAGGTTCCACTTCGACTTCTCTTGTTCTGAAATGGATAACCAAATATCGTATTTTCATATGTGAGGAAGCTCGTTGTAGTAAGGTAGTAAGTTTCCCACTTTGATACTCCAAACTGAGCGCACCAAAATCCTCCATTTTCCCCAATTTTAAACATAGTTCTCTTACTACATCATGAAGTTCGCAGCTCCAATATTTTCTTCCAGGCGTGACACCATCGTGAATTTGAACTTGGACAATGGACATGGAGGCCAACTCACCCAAGTAGAGCTCTGCGATTTCAATCAAAGTTTTGTCCTTGTCTCGAACATTCTCATATGAAATCATGCCTTGTGCTATCCACATCCTATATAGATCCCAAACATGTATGATTTCATCCTCTTCTAATAAACCCATATAGAGAAAGCAAGGCTTCAAGTAATATGGTAGACTTTCATAGCTTAAATTTAGCACTCCATCAATTTGATTTTCATCTCTATATATGTATTCTTTGATATCCTCATTTACTAACTCCCACTCCATCATCGTATTTTTCATTCTCAAGACCCCACTGAGTATAGAAATTGCCAACGGCAAATACCCACATTTTTGCACCATTTCTTTCCCAATTTTCTCAAATTTTTCTTCGGATGCAAAATCTGTATGAAAAAACAAATGACAATTAATTGAATAGTAACTTTATAACTTAATCGGATCCTCTCATCTAATTTGGAAACGATGATGCAAGAAAAGAAACTACCAGGCGGATAAATCTTTTAGAGGGAGTTTAATTTGGAAACGATGATGCAAGAAAAGAAACTACCAAGACTAATCCTTTGTTTACTTTGATGGATTGAAACTTAGGGTTATCCCAAGGTTCTTGATTATTTCTATCATTTAAGCTAGTTTTGTTTTATTCTCATCCCATTAAAATGGTGAAATTGGAAAAATTCTAGTTTGAAGGATAAAAAAACTCAATCATGCAAAGTAAACACCTCTTAGAATAGACTAGAAGCCAAATTCAACTAAAAATCCACATTAATTGCACTTGCATGTAAGGGTGCGTATGAAAACACTTGTAACTATTGCATGCATTTCATTTTTCACTCTTACGGTACGTTCTCTTAATTGCAAATTTATGATCATAAGGCAAGATGAATTTTTTTATCACATCAATATCCTATAATAATATGATCAGTGTTATAAAATAATAATTTTATAACGCTAAATAAACAAAAAAAAATTTAAAGTTATGCAATGACATCAATTCTTTTATTGTTGGGGAAACGCAACGGAGGCGTTTGGTTTGAGTGATAAGGCATGATAAAATAATTCAATTTAATCAAGTATTTGACTTGAATGACTAGGCCCGTACTCCCCAAAGTTTGGTGATTTTTTTTTTTTTTTTTTTGATCGGGCAAAGTCATGTTAGATGTTAGTAGTTAGCTCCCCATCCACTCCAAGAACCACCTTATCTCTCACATTCACCAAATCCACCTTATATCTCCAATCTCCAATTCGCTCCCAAGAGGGATCGAACCCGGGTCACTTCACTTAAGTGAGGACCTGGTGGCCAGTGGGTTTGGTGAATTATTTAATTAGCCTTCAATCTTATCTATCTCATACACCAAATCAAACACCATATAATGGTGTTGTTAATGATGCGTTAGGATGACTATGATGTTTGATTATGATTTGATCTTGTTATTGAGTAATAAAACAATATTATGAACACTTTATGTCTTTAATTTGTGTTTTTTAGAGTTCTAAACAATTAAGTTTAATGTTTGGGTTTGTCAATTATTTTATCATGAATGGTGAATCCTTAATAAACAGTAAGGTTTAGCCTTGATAAACAATTATTGAATTAATCTCATAATTAAGGAGGCATTTAGTGGAAGGATTAGCCTTGACAAATAAAAAGTAAGGTTAATCCCTTTAGACCATCTCCAATGGTGCACCAAATCCCATTTTGGTGTACCAAAACCTCTCCAATGGTACATCAAACCCAAACCCAAAATGGGTTTGGGGCCACCATTTGAATAGTGTTACACCAAATTTGGTGTAACACTATTCACTACACCAAAACCCTTTAATTAATTTTAAGAATTACAAATTGAAAGTTAATTATTTTTTGTTAATTTCGTAGGTTTATAAGAAAGGAATCAAAGTTATAATAATAATAATAATAATAATAATAATAATAATAATAATAATAATAATAATAATAATAATAATAATTTGGTTGAGAATAATTTAGTTGAAAATAGAGTTTTAATTTGCAACAATAAAATAGATTAATTTTTAATTACATGACATATTAAAATGTATAATACAAGAATATTTAAAATAATATTATTAATATAAATACAACATCACATAAAAACAACATAATTCGAAAATCAAGCAAACGCAAATAAATAAACTACACGAGAAATACGAAATTAATCTAATAATTTTCAAGTTATGTAATATTTAATGAATTTTATTTTAAAGTTTAGTTTTTTTTGTTGCTTATTTAATATAATAATAATAATAATAAAATTAATTTTCGTATAATATTTATTTTAATATGAAATTGTAAATAAAAAATTGGGGCAAATGTATAATTTAAAAGAAATACATAGGTATGATTGAAGAAGTATAAAAAGTAAGTGGAAAGAGAATATTTAAAGAATATTCTTTTGGGTTTGAGTTTGGTGTAAATGGTTGGAGAAGAATTACTGTTGGATGTGACATATACTGTAAAATGGGTTTGAGTTTGGTGTAAATGGTTGGAGATGCCCTGATTACTTACTTTGGGATATCCCAAGGCCGCCCTTCATTATGTCAATCATTTGAAATAATTTTACTTGATTTATATCCATTGAAAGAACACAACTGACCTGGAATGTTGGTACGAGGGAATGCTTTCTTCTTGAGTAGTTCTAAAGCATCTTCCACATTTAGAAGCCCAAGTTTTACTGGGAATCCAATCTCTGCAACCTTTCTTTCCCGCGTGGTAACCAAGATTTTGCTTTGCAAGTTTTGGATAACGAAGGGATGCTTCAACTCATCCCAATCAGAAACTTTCCAAAGATCGTCCAAAACAATGAGGCATCGCTTCTCTCTTTGTATCTTACATAGTCGCTCCTTCAACTCCGACTCGCTCAGACTTGGAACAACGTCCTCCCTTATCTGTGGCCCATCATTCCTGTTTTGATGTTGTAGCTGCTTCAGAACATCCTCCCAAACTGATCGAAACTGACATTGTTGAGTGATGCAAACCCATGCGGAAAGATCAAAGCTGGTCTCGTTGTAGAGCTTTCTGGCAATGGTGGTCTTGCCTAAACCCCCCATTCCCCACACTGAAATAACTCGATCCTCGTTGTCTTGCCTTAGGAGATTACCAAACTGCTTCAGCTCATCCTCCATCCCCACGAAACAGTCCCCGATCTCATAATCGGGGAAGCTCTTCCTTGTCCTGTTGTTGGCGGACGAGCTTTCCCCTTCATCTCGATTGTTGATGATGCTCTTAATGCCGCTTTCTAACATTTCCTTGTTTATCCTTTCAAGACGGGATTTGATCGGTGAAATGTCCGAGCCTAATTGGTGGATTGAGTAGCATTCTTCCACAACACAGGTACATTTGCGTACGAGCTGTTTGAGGCCTCGCCTTCTCCTTGAAGACACTTGATAAGCTGCGTGTCTTTCAATGGCAGCTTCCGCTCTGTAGACAAGATCTCTAATCTCCGAGATCCAATTCAAAATAACGCTGCTTTCATGTCGTCTTCTGTCGGCATCTTTGAGGAGACACTTCATCTCTTTTAGCTGCGTCTCGAGCTCCCTCACTTCGTCACCCACACCATATAAAAACCTTGCTTCTTCCAGCAACAAATCGCGCAAGGTTTCTAGCGCAGTCGACACCACTGCTTCTGCCATCGCACCAATTCGATAGTTTGGTCTAATTGATTAGGGAACACTCTCATTTGATACCGATCATACTGGCGGGAATAGTGTAAATAGAAAAGTTAAGGTATTTGTCAAAAAAGAAAAAGAAAAGATAAGGTTAAAGGTGCTTCTGGTGGTAGTTAGAGTTTGTGGTTGTGATCATGGTCGTGGTACCCCACCGATAGAAATTTTTCTAAATTTCTTATGATCATGATGACTCATCTTTTTTTACTCCGTCCACCAATTAAAGCCCTATTTGAGGGTGGGCACGGAGACTAAGAAAACTGAAAAAGGTGTTAGTGGGTGAAATATAATGATAGTTGACTAAAGTGATAAAGTAGTTGACTAAAGTGTTAAAGGTGTTGTGTGGTGGGTCCACTAGTGATAAAATGTAATAAATATAGAATATAAAAATGATAAAGTTGTTGTTAGGTGGGTCCATTAGTGGCAAAGGGTAGTAAATATAGGAAAAGAAGAAGAGTAAAAGAGTACAAAAAACACAATAGGACTTTAATTGATGGACAAAAATTTAAGTACAAATAGGACTTTAATTCGTGGACGGATGAAGTATTAATGTTTCACCAAATATCCATCACCCGTACCCAAATAGGTGCCATATTTTAAATATATATTTATATATATTTGAATAAATATTAATCCTATATCCCATCAAAATATGCATAGTTTTTATAAAACGAGTTTAAAGGAACGTAGGTGATTGTTATGCGAGTGGAGGGGTGGACCATGAATGACTTTTTTGTTAATAAATTGAGAAATTAGGGATAAAAATTAAAGAGTTTGTGGAGCAGTCGGCACCACTGATTCTTCCATTGCTTAGATTTATTTCTTAGGTAGTTTGGTCTAATTTGATGTGTATCACACACACAAGAATTTTATATTAATCTCTTATTTAAAAGGTCATGTTAAATATTCCCACTCATTTATGACCGTGCATTTAATTATCAAAATGCACCATTGTTCTTAGTCTTCATACCATAGTATTAGCTGTTGAAGAGTAATGAAAATTTTAATTCAATGTTTATCAATTTAATCGGCTTCGAAAGCAATATATGATAGATTGCGAGATTGTATACACAGTTTCAGATAGATTATGACTAGCCATAAGAGCGTACGTTTTTCTATAACCAATGTTATTTTTTTATATATAAAAGTAAAAAATATAAATATAATATTTATTATATTTAAATTTTTAATTATCAATTTGGTCTATTTAATTCTATAACTATAGTAAAACTACTTTAAAATAATACTCAAATAAATTAATAAACTCTATAAACTAATAAATTTCTTTGGTCCAGCTTAGGTTATTTTAAAAAATCATCAATTTTAATAAAATAATAATTTTTATAGAATTTCTTTATAAATATATGGGCCTTTTTAATATTATAAATTAATAATTATTAAAATATAATAATTAAGAATATTATGGTAACTTGTTAAAATATAAACCTATTATTAAATCATCTTCAACTTTATTATATATCATTACTATCTCCACGTCAGAATGAATTGATAGATTCATGTATTTATTTAATTTAAATATTATCTCTCATTTATTTACAGTGTGTGTGTGTTGGCCAAGCGGTAATGCCTAAGGTTAAAGGTCTTGAGTACGAATCCCCTGTGGTGTGACCTTTTAATTTTTTATATTATAAATTTATTATCTCTCATTTATTTTTATACATTATAACTTTATTTAAAACTAAAAATTTCTAGAAAAAAAAACACCCTATAAATTAAAAAATTATTAATTTATCAATCTATTTTTTTAGTAAAATTTATTGATATATTAATATGTCTAAATAAAAAAAATCTTAGGTCCAAAACAAAAAGTTTTTCATTTATCTCCTGAAGTAGTTAGATATAACTAGTATAAAAGTATCAAGAACATAGAATACAATGGGGTTATATATTGTTGGGGTCCCGGAGGGTTGACTGGACAGGAGTATGGGGGGGGGGGGAGGAGAATACATATGTAGGCTATTTTTCGCAAAACAAAACAAACTGTAGTAGCCCGCTATTTTATTTTATGATTAAGATTAGTAAACGCGATATTTAAATTATTGCATCCTTCAGTTATATTAATCCAGTGATTAATTTTCAGTTAACTTAGCTTAGAAATCTGAATTTGATGCAATTGCATGACATGATCACAATCGAATTATTGAGCCAGTCAATAATTTAAAATTTTAGATTTATAACTGACTTAGTAAAGTCAGGTTATTTATTACTTGCAATAGAAATATCATTTCTATGTATTCAACATTATTACTCGAGTTGTGGGTTTATTCCGGCTTGTGAAGTGAATTAAATCTACGGATTTAATTTAAATTTATTCTACGAGTCACAATATTAATAGATGAGAAGTCAGCGATCAAAATACGAGATTTTTAGAGTATCTTCATATATATAAAGAGCAAAGTAAATGTAAATAAATTCAATTAGAAGGATATAATTGGAATTGGGGTGAAAAATTTTAAAAACAAAAACCAGTCAATCCATCCTTAAAAACCGCAACAAATTGTTTAAGCCATATATTACATTTACAAATGTCGAGAATAATTGGGCTCCAAGCATCTTTATTTTTCTTTCTTCTCAAGTAATATTTAAATTTTTTAAATCATATTTTTATTTTTTGTATATACTAAAAACTTATAATAGAATATTATGTAATTATGTAAAACATTAAATAGTCAAGAACAATTCGCACAAAATTGTAAAATATATGTTTTTTTTTTTTTTGTAAAGAATAACCTTTAATTTGATACATGAAAAGTACAAATCAATTTAACGAGCAAGTTATGACCGTTTAAAATTTGTATATATTAATTAATTTTTAAAATTTTTAATTAATTTTCTCGAATTTGAGACAATTTTTTAAATATTTTTCTAATATTTTTTTCTTTTTTTTCTTCGTTGTTTTCTTACTTATGACATTTCAATTTTTATAGTATGTAGTTCTATTTAGTTTACACTGAAAATTTGTTAGTAGAATATATTGTCACTATTATAAGAAGATAATATTATATATTAGTTCATTTATGTCAAGAAGAAAATTATAAAACTGACTATTTTAAAGACAATAATACATTGATTTTTTTTTTGTATAATTAATTAATTAATTAATTATTTGTTTAAATCAATTATTGAAACAATTATTTGCATGAAAAAAATCTAAAAATATGTTATAAGGTATTATTATTTTCTTAATTTTGTTTTTAATTTTTAATATGTATTTCATCATAAAATGTATTAAAATTAAAGTCAATATTAAAGAATCCAATTTTAATGGAATCAAAAGTGATAAGAGAAAGAAAATCATACATGTGTGGATTTGTTTTGAAATATGTAGCTTTCTAAATATGACAAAAAAAATTTATTATTGCGTGTATTTTTTTTCTTAATTTTTTTGTATCCATACAATTATCTTTGATATGTATTAAATTAAGTTCGAATATCTTTATGTGTCTATTAATATTTCAAAAACATGTTTTGAAATATCGATATCAGAGACCAATATGCTTAATAGTAAATATTTTGATCCGTTAAAATCATGAAGATCTTTGGTGAAATAATAGCTTTGCTGAATGAATTCTTTGTTTAAAGTTTGAATCTCTAGGTGTTTTTTTTTTTATTTTTTTTTTCAATTTATCAGTTTTGCATAGCAAATTTGGAATGTTACATAACGAATTCATAGACAACTTATTTCATACGATGAATTTGATTTGTGTAGTTATAGCAACACCCTAGATAAATGGTCTTATATCTATGTATAGTCACAAGTTATTTTTGTATGAATTATATTGATCACTATGCAAATAATAAATTTGGTAAATTTTAATTTTATTAGTTTATATTATTCACTATGTCCCAATTCAATAGGACACGAGGCTTGGGTACGAAGAGATAATGAAGATATTATTTTTTAAGTTAAAAGATAGATAATTATTTGTGGGCCACAATGACACTTGATGTAAATAATGAGTTAAATGAGAGTATTTGTTACGTATTGATTTTTTGATATATTGAATTGGAAACATCCAAATAAAAAAAATGTGATATATCGAATTGGAACGAGAGAAGTAATAATTATAAAGTAATGTGCATAATTTACGAGAATATAAAATCACAATCACTGCGCATAGCGCGGGTGGTACACTAGTTTGTATTATTAGCAAAACACGAAGATTAGTATTACAAATACACGATCTTATAACAAAGCCCATAAGTAGTGTTACCATATACAATGAAGGTTGGAGGATCATTTACAAGCTGGATTTTATTTACGAGCACATCACCTACGCTATACGAAAATGGAAGGGACATGGGTGAGGTACATCAGGAGGGAGAAAATGGAACGGACATCAACAGTGCTGCAGCTTCTTCCTATTCCTCCCTCTGCCAAGCCGGTAAATTCTACCCCGCACAGAGGTGCCAGGCACTCTCATACTTTCCACCGTTGGATGTCTGACACGTGTTTAAGCTTCTTTTTGTATTTAACATAAATTTAAAGTTTATATAAAATGAACTCCGTTAACTTCCGTCTGTGTAATTATTAGTAATGACCCTGATTTTCAACTTTACTCTGTTCAAGGTGCAACTGTCATTCATATGCACGATTTTTCATAGTATCGGCAAATCGTTTCGGCAGATGATTTGTATTCTTGGCCAACTTTAATTTTGTTCGGCAAATATATTAATTTTAGAAGTATGTTTATTACGGAGTATTTTAAAAGAAATTAATTTTAAGATTTTTTTGGGATACGTAATTTATTATTTTCGGCAATGAGATTTGGCAACTCATTTTGTACGCTAGGCTACAATTTTTTGAGATTTGGCAACTCATTTTTAAGAATATGAACAGTTTTTAAATTTTTTTTTCTATAATTTGCAATTTTTTTCATTTGAATTTTGAATTTACGCGGAAACAAAAGAAAGTGCGCGTCGTCTCCTTCTTCATTTTTCCATTCATCCATTTTCTTCTAATTATTGTTCTTTTCAATTCCCATTTTCTGACCAACTTTTTATTCATTCCACCCACAAGAATCAAATCCTTACACAATCCTTCCCCTAAAAAAAAACCCTCATGTCAAACGCTTTTCGGCACGCAGCGGCGTCGCTGAAGACAGTATTTGCCGCGGACTTCACGTCGTGGAAAGCGCGCAACCTAAGCTTCTCCTTGGCCGCCGAAAGGGCGCTGAGTGGGGGCGCTGTAGTAGTTCGAGCAGAAGCTGTAAACCACCTTCAGATTCGGATCGCTGGTTTGGGAGAGAAGGGATTGGATTTTGGAGCTTGTTCTTGTGGTGGTTGTCGTCGTCGCGTTGCTACTGAAAACAAGAAGGTAAATTTTCGTGGGGGCACTGTAGTAGTTCGAGCAGAAGCTGTAAACCACCTTCAGATTCGGATCGCTGGTTTGGGAGAGAAGGGATTGGATTTTGGAGCTTGTTCTTGTGGCGGTTGTCGTCGTCGCGTTGCTACTGAAAACAAGAAGGTAAATTTTCGTGAATCTGATTTTTCTATCAATCTAATCAAATAAAAAAGAATTTTGTTTTCTAATAAATTTACCTGGCTGTATGTATTCTTTTATGCTCTCAATTTAAATTTACGTTGTGTTTCTGCTCATCAGATTATTAGACTTAAATGCTTTTACTGGATCTTAACATATTATATTGAAAAATGTAGTGAATTAATATTTTTTCTTTTCAAAGATGAATTGTTCTTTACAATTAATCAATTGATATAAGATATATGGACCTTATGGTGTTTATGATGCCACTTTGCACATGAGAGATTGATATTTGAAGTAGTATATGATTTATTAACTATTTGATGAACAGATGTGAGTTGTTTCATTTCTTCGGTTGCCAAGAATTATAATTATAGAAACAAATGATAGAATTAGTGATACAAGTGATTGTGGATGTTCAAACTCTTATCACAATGAAACTATTTTATTACCTCTCATATATTTTTGCTTTCCCTGGCACTGGTTGCAAGGATTCAAGAGAGAAACGAGGTTCGCATCTAAATCCTTAGCAAAGGATATAATTAGTAAAAAAAGAGAGAAACGAGGTTCTCTCACCTGACGTTTCCTGTGCAATGAGGTATTCGAATGGAAGTGGTGTTGTTGTTGTCTCATAGTATAAATATGAGACATTTACGGTGAGATGTGACTTCATGTGTTGCTTAGGCAAATGCAATCTCAACTGTATATTTAGAACCTCTCTCCTTATATAATGAAAATCCCCAAAAAAGACCATCTTTCGATGCCAATCTATTTCTGCAGATTTCAATTGGAAATAATTGCAATTCAACACTTCTCATTTTGTTACACGAGTTAGAGATTTAGCTATTCATATAACGTCAAAATTCAAAATTAATTGAAGGCTTTTGAAATTATAGAAAGATCGAATTTGTAGCAAATCAAAAATATTGGGACATTATTCAAATATTTTTCAAAATCAGTTTGCATCCAAAGTTAAGAATTTAAAGTGTAATGATCTCTTTTATTTCGTATGTAGTAACAAGAGGTACACAACATAAAAAAGGCAGATCTCCTCATTGTATTTACACCATCACTTGTATCTCCACCATATTTCTAAATACACAACAAAAATTGCATCTCCCAACATATTTCCAAATACATCAATATAAATGCATCTCCTACTCTACCTCGACTGCCTCAATGCCTATGAGGACTCAACTTATGATTCACAGCTCGAGGTCAGATTCTGGGAGCAGCTGTGGACGTCTGTGACGAATGGTTTCGTTCGGTCCACCAACGTCTCCTCGGCCCCACGGCGTTCTCATCTCCTCGACTCAGCTTGTGATTCACAGCCTCAATGCATACCTTGTCCTATAGTAGTAATAGTTTCCTACATATTTGCCAAATCCAACGGCCAATGATGTACTCTCTTGTCACTACAAATGAAAGGTAACTGCATGATAACAAAAGAGCCTAAAGCAAGCACAATTTCTTGTAGACTAACCCATACGTCTCAATTTTTTTATAATTTTTTTTATGACAGCATAATAGAAGACACAAAAAAATACAGACAAATTGGGAAATCCTAATACATCAAGATTAACTAAATAAATTTGAAGTCGAGCTTTTTATTATTACCAAACCCAAAACTGCATAATAATCATCTGCAATAAAATCAAAAACGTTAATCTTTGGTTGATTTATCATGATAAGATAAATTATGACATTCAACTACACATATTATAGTGTAAATGTATGAATTTGCTAATTAGAGTGAGTTTCAATAACATAGAGCTGACATACTACACATATATAATTCTATCTTATTTGAATCACCACCATTTCCACCTCTTTTTGTTTCTCACTTATCATTCTCTTTTTCACAATCTTTCAGAAAGTAAAGCAACACCCAACAAAGTCCTTCACTGTAGTTTGCAACCTAAAAATGGAGTATAACAACAAAGAGAAACCACATCAAGCAATTCACATTATACAAATTAAACTATATCAAAAGGCACAAGTATATTTAGATGATGTAGTATATAAGGAAAGGTTCAGAAACATGCTGCAGATCATATAATTTGTTCGCATATTTGTTAATATACTAGTATGTTCACATAAGTTGTTTAAATTATTAAATTACACTATAACTTGAAGCGCCTAATACCAAAATTCTGAGCTATCAGGAATAGAGTGATTGGAAAAGAAGGACAGGGAGAGGGCTGAAGCATTTCCTATGTTTTGTAGTCAGTAGATATGGGAAGGCAACTTTTTAGTATATTCCAGTTATTTAGTTCAATCTGTCCAACAATTGTAGGGAATTCTTACACTTCAACATATGTGACTATGTTATTCTAATTAATATGATAGATTCTCTTCAAGACCAAGTGTCCAACTTGCCAACTACATGAAATGTTTCTAGTACTAATGGATGTTTAAAGGAGATTGATCGGAGATAAGAAATAGAATATTTGGATAGGGCGATGAAGGGGGTCTAAAAGAAAGGTGACTCGGGCAAAAGTGGGTATGGATGTGCATGAATTCTGGCTAAGATTCTTTATATTTTGGGGTGGTTACGATCTAATATTTCAAATGTTGGCGGTTAGTTTTATCTGTTGCATAACACAGCCAATCGAATGCCCCCTAAGACAACATGTATACATTCATGATCTTACATTTCCAAATTATATACACCAAGTCACCAACTACCCCAGATTCTCCAGTCTCCACAATGTAATAAGAAAAGCAACATAAAATAGATCCAATTCGTATATGAAAAGGAGTGAAATGTAGCTTGAGGAAGAAATTTAACTAAATAGAGAATCACCAATGACTTAAATTAATTCAAAGATTTGGTTTACTATTCTAGAAATCAGATCTTAATGAGTAAAGCTCAAGCTGAACCATAGAAACTCAAAACCAAGCAGAAAGAGAAAGACAACAAAGAAATTCGAACAAATTAATTAGCAATGGAAATTTTGACAAAGCTTATCTGAAATCGAGTAAGGGATGGCGACGGCGACGGCGACGGCGAATGAGAGACTTCACCGTCAAAGGTGTTCAGGCGGTGGTGGAGCGGAGGTGGTGGACGCGGGCAACAGCTGTGAGAGAGATGAGAAATTAGAACTAAGCTACTAGCTAAACCCGCAGAAATTTCAAAAATCAAGCCCTATGCTTAAAGCCCTCTGTCCGAAAATTGGGACAAGCTTACCTGAAATCGAGTAGGGGATGGCGACGGCGACGACGAATGAGAGACTTCACCGTCAAAGGTGTTCAGGCGGTGGAGCGGAGGTGGAACGCGGAAACCACTGTGAGAGAGAGAGATGAGAAATTAAGTGAGAGAAAGAGAAAGAGAAAATATAAAACTAACAATAAAGAGATAAGAATAGACACTAGGCGATGGTGGTGGACCGGTGGTGAAGGAGAGCAGTGGGAGCGGTGGAGTGGGGCGGCGGGGGATTTTCGGTCGCATGGTGAGAGAGATGCGAGATGAAAGAGGGATCGACGAAAAATACACAAATATGAAATCTGATTTCTAAAATGGCGCCCAAAATGTACATTTGTATGTGTTGCCGAACATTCGGCCACGTAAAATTGCCGAATTCTGATGCCGGAATACACCAGTCCCCAAGAATGTAATGATGGCTTAACGGGAGGAGTTACCAGCGTTAACTCAACTCTGCAAAAAAAAAAGAAAAATTAATAAATAGAACAAGGACACGTGTCGATCATCAGCTATGAGGGTGCCAGGCACCTCTGTGCGGCATAGAATTTACCCTGCCAAGCCATGCTTATAGCTGCCCCATCAGCCATGCTTTTAGTATATATAGCTGCTCCATCAGCCACCCTATGACAGCCGTCATTCAGCCACCATACTACTCCTTAGGTGGCCAATCAATTGCTCTTGCCTCACAAAGAGAATTCAGACACTCAAATGTAGTCCAACCCACTTCATCCTTAAGACCATCAGCCAACATTCACTTTCATTTCTTCCTTAGTGCTTGAGCAATCAAAAGAGAGGAATTTACTCAGTGGCTGCCAAGCTTCAAGAGGTAAAGCTTGACCTTAACTCTACCCATTACCCTCGTACTCAACCTGCATCATTAAGGCAAATTCCTTGATATTATTTCAGAAATTCTCCCTGTTTCAACAACACAGCAGTCACTCAACACCAAACAATACAGGTATATACTAAGCTCCCTTATTCAATCCATTAGCATTTCATCCAACAAGCATGATCAGTTAATGAATACTAAGTATACAATGAGTATATATGCATAAGGGGCATAGCAATCACGAAGTCAGTCAGAACTCCTATGATATAGAAACAACTACATGCTTAGTTTAATCTCTTGCATAATCAATAGGAATCAAAATGATTTATGGGCTGCACCAACTGGAATAACACTAGAAACCAAACTGATGGATTTTCGTTTAGAACACCTTGGTTAAAACCAAACCTGTGTGTGTGAGAGACTTGAAATCGGACGGAGGATGGCTACCTTGACCCCGTCGAGACAGAAGAATCGCCGACAGCGGCAAGTCTTCGGGTGAGACAGGGGGCGGATTGCGAACCACGACGATAAGAAATGACGCGTCGGACCCGTGCATAGGACGGCGGTCCCAGCGGCGATTTGAGAAAGGAAGGAGTTAGGGCACGGTTCCTGATTTCGATTGAGCATGCTTGAGTCTGACTTGAGTAGAGAGAGGGCAGCCGTTGAAGACGTCCGCTTGGCCGGATTATCAGGAGCTGCGGCGGCGGCTGGAACAGTCAAGAGGCGCGGCTTCGCCGGTCCTTCAGATAGAAGAGCAGACTTAGAACGATGACCTCTCGCCGGGCCTCCAGTAACAGCGGCGGCGGCGGTTTTAATGGTGGAAACTAGGGCTCGGATTGAAGAATTGAGGAATTGAATGAAGAAGTCGAGGAGAGAAGGAGAGGGTAAGACGAAAGCAAAAGGAAGGCGACGCCGGAGATGAGGACGCCGACTCGCCGGCGGCGCGGACTTCAGAGGCGGCGCAAATTGTATTGAGAGAGAAGGCTATTTCAGCGTGACATTGAGAGAGAGAGAGAGAGAGAGAGAGACGGACTTTGAGGATGAAACGAGAAAGGAGAGAGAGACCGAAAATGAAGAAAAGAAAATGAGGATGGGCTAGCTGCTTGGGCCGAATTCATGGGCTGGAGTTAATAGGTGGGCCGACTTATTTCCTGTTGTGAGCCCAAGTATCTATTATACTAAAGGAGAGTTGTATCCTAAAATTTTTCCGCCAAAAATGCATGCAAATTCATGCAGATACATGCTCAATTGCAATTTCTATTGCTATTTTAATGATGACACAAATTGCTATTTTAATGCTATTTTAATGATGACAGAATAAGCCTGTAAATACAGCCCACTAAGGGTGCGTTCTCTTTTGTTGTAAATTTATCATGGGAAAAGGAAGGATAAACAGAATTTCACCCTTTAAATCATTCCTTTCTTTTCCCACATTTCCTACTTGACCCTTACTCATTCCTCATTTACACTACAAAAGAGGGATAAAATGGAGGGATAATATTATCACTCTTTCGTAGTGTAAATGAGGAATGAGTAAAGGTCAAGTAGAAAATGTGGGAAAAGAAATGAAAGATTTAAATGGTGAAATTTTATTTATCTTTCATTTTCCCATGATAAATTTACAACTAAACAGAACGCACCCTAAAAAGACACGCATGAGCCCACTATCACATTTTCCCAAACAATCATCATTTACTTATTAAAAAGACACGCATGCAGAATAACTATATCCAAGTTAGCTGAAATTAAATACACTCAACACTACAAAAAAGGAATAAATCAAATAAACAAAAGCAAAAACAAGTCAGGCGCAAAAGTGCCGGCCCAACCCAAAAAATGTTTAAATTTTTCAGAAACCCTATGCTTCTCTTGCTCTCCCCAATAAAAATCAATGCAACAATCTCTTCAAATACTCCCAATCCAATTATAATACATCTGCAGCAAAAAAAAAAAAAAAGAAAATATTTCATTCCTCACGTTTTCAATAAGTTCAAAGCAAATAGTTGATGTTCAAAACTATTACTTACATACATGTATTCTAACATTGAATATCATGCAGATTCAACGCTGAAGCTCTACAATGGTCGGAATGTGGTCACTCTTTAATGAGCTTCACTCCTTAGCAATGTCGCCTGCAGTTAAAGCTAGGTTAATAAGATGTTATGGCATGCCATCCTCCAAACATGAGGAGCTAAATAGCTTTGAATGCATATTTCATGATATGGAGGTATGTATTAAATAAAACATGGATTATAACTTATATTTTATTTGCATGCCATCCTCCAAACATGGAGTATAACTTATATTTTATTTGTATGTCTTATTATGTAGTAACTTGAAAAGAAAACTATCTGTTTTTTTTTTTTTTTTTTATCTAAGGCTCTTTGATATTCGGGGAAATATCCTAAATACAACCTGTTTTTTGTACTTGAACTCATTATTTGAGGTTTATTAAAATTATTGTCTTTTTTAAATTTCTACTTATATGCAAATAGGAAATAATAGTAATGAATCATAGGACAAAGCAAGCATAACATGAATTATAATCAGCACATATATATTGACATAGTAAGTATGTGCATAATCAACACACTAATGATTATCATCAATAAAATATGCAAACTAATACCACCTTTGACTTTCTTCGTTCATGACCATCTGAAGTTTCTGTAGTACTCAGTTTCATTCTGATAAACTATTTCAGAATGGATAATTCATTTCAGAATAACATTAATATAATGAAATACTTATTACTTTATGATTACTATTTTTATAGCAACAATAACTGCAACTAAACAGTGTAATTGTAGTACGCAAATAGCAAGCAGAGTATCGTATCCACAGAGACTGTAAAACGAAATTACTCTATCTACTTCCTAAACAGACTCTCACAGTATGCAAGTAAACAATTATGAAGGTGAATTACGAACTAAATTTAACCAAACTAAAATTAAAGAGCATATAAATAACAATTACTTAACTCAAAAATATGGAAAACTCTGACCCTAGGGATGTACTTTCACTAATCAACTACATGTATTCAACCTATTGATTCAATTACCAATTTTAATCCAACCCTGATGAAAGATCACTATATTATTCACAATCATCTCTAACGACCACCTATGAACGTAGATTAATTAATCCCTTTTCACATTCAAGACTCCAAGGAATAAATTAACTCCAAATAGCACATAAAGAATAGCTTCCTATAGCTTCACCTATCGCATTCAAGACTCAAGGCTAACACTATATCATGCATTCCTGAATCGGCTGAACAATTATCGCATTCAAGACTCAAACTGAACAGCTAGACATGTAAATCATTGATCAGATAATTCACAAGAGAACAGGCACCAGGAATCATGAATCACAAGTTGGAAGGAAAATTGATATCAATAAATCAAAAACACATAATCAATCAGCTATGTACAAACCCTAGGTTCAGATTAAAAGACTAGCCAGACATAATAAAATCAAACATAAACATAATTAAATTGAACGCAATTGTAAAAACAAATTGTATAAAACCGAATTAAAACGATTGTAGCGACTTGAATCTTCAATCTTGATCCAAGCCATAAAAACTAGAAAGCTAAAAAGTTCTAAAGCTATAAAACTGAAATATGAAAGTTGGGAACTGAAAAACTAAAGCTGGGAACCCTAGATAGGTCTAAAGAGGACCTATTTATAGTCTTAGGGTGAAAAACCAAGTTCTAAACCGAAAATAACTTGAAAAATCGTAAAAATGCGGAAGGAAATAAAACACGCCACCAAATCGGCGACCCGTTCGGCGGTCACCGAATTGATCGCCGAAAATGGCCTCTTTTCCTCATGAAAACGGCGACCGCCGTTTTTTCCACCGAAGGCCAAAATTCAGTCAGGGTTTTCGGCGACCTGGCCGGCGATCGCCGTTCTGGTCGCCGTTTTCACTCCTTAAAACGCTGAAATTCGGCGGTCAACTCCCTTTGACCGCCGAACTGCTCCTTTTCCGTCCCGACTCCAGAATCTTCGTCTTTTCTCGATTTTTGGGCTCGATTCTCTCAAAACTCTTCTCTTCAACATGTTCCTTACACTCCATGCTCCAATATCACTCAATTCTGCATCCAAACAGTCAAAACTACACCCAAACGTGAAATCACGAAATAATAGTCAATAAACTCTAAACGATAATGAAACGGGTGTAAAATCGACTTAAACTACAGAATATAAACCATAAAAATCATGCAAAATGAGTGTTTATCAACTCCCCCAAACTTAAGATGTTGCTCGTCCTCGAACAACGAGAAGAACAAAACAATAAACACGAATGGGTAAGATGATTGGGTCATCGATGCCTCAGAAAAATAAAAACCTTTCGAATTCCCTCAAATTCTCAACACATGAACACAATAATCACCAACAAGCATAATCAATGGCAAATTCAACCTCGACATTCCAACAATTGACTCTCAAGATAAAAGTGTTTCGCTCAACTCTCAATTGATGGAAAAAGGACATGTATCACTCATCGAAACTCATGAACTGCAGATTACTTACCATATGCTTGCCAATTGTCTCAAAATCTCCATCGCTAAAAGTGTGTCAAGGGTAAGATCAAATAGGTCTTAAATTTGGGTTCTAATGTAGGGACATTGGATTAGGTAGGGAAATTTGGCTAAGTGACTCAAATTAAATTGCTCTCACCAACCTTATGACTTCACCATTCAAACATGGAATAAATTCCATCTTCCACCTAACAACATCTCCATAATCATCACAAACCAAGGGATATAATCATCATAAATCAAACTAGACATTCTTTTATGCTCTCGTTTTTCTCATAGCAACAAAGTCGACTATCCATGAATTTTTTAATTATCACTCGACTTTCTCAATCAACTTTCTTCAAAATTTCTTTCTTTTTCTCTTTTTTTCGCCGTTTTTTTTTCTTTCTTTTTCTTTTCTAGAGCTTATAAGAATGACTAGAATCATGTTTCACCCTTATTTCAATCAACCCACAGTCAATATCACACGACGATCCCCATATACTCCATCACCCCCTATCATCCGGTTAATGAATCAAAGCTTAAAAAGGCTCAAACACGGTTAACAAGGGAATAATATTTTCAGGACAGTGTTTGGGATATAACGTGGATCACGAAAAATGGCCTAAGATCATCTCAAACTCTTGAACACAACAAACAACCTCGACCAAGACTCATGGCAAGTTCTAGAAGTGCACTACATGCATGACAACACTAAAAAACAAAGAACAAACTGCAAATATGGGCAGTTAAGGCTCAATTCCTCACTAGCTTGTTCAACGTCAAAAGTCAAGGCAAAATCTACTCATCAATCACACACATCGGTTCAAATCATGTCATCATATCAAGAAAAATTGAGAATTACCTTCTTTTTCGCAGAAATCGTCACAGGCACCTTACCAATCAACTAAATGGAGCAACAACCATTCAAATAGCACAGAAACTATGGAGTAAGTCTGAGAGATTATATCAATTTAATTACAGGCCCACGAATTAAAAAACTAAGAAACAAATCTCCTCAAAAACATCAAAAAGATCAAAGATATGCTAGGCTAAAAATGCAAACCATAACTAATCTCCATCCCCCTCCCCCAAACTTATTAAGGAGCGAATGCTCGAAAATAAGTTTGGAGGGAAAAATAGATAAAAGTTATGGTTAGTATACTTACACATCACTCAAGATGGCGGTCATCCTTGTCTCCTCTGGAACTCCTGAAACTGTCGTATGAGTTCCTCCTGCATAGCCATCTGTCTAGCATATTCTTGTTGCTGCCTCGCCATCTCAGCCCGCTGCCACGCCTCAAAGGTTGCCTGCCGGTTAAACTCCTCCCGGGCGTACGTCTCAAAAGTGCCATAATGAGCAAACTGCTCGCGCTGATATGCATCCATCGCTTGCTGCTGCAGGCGGACCGCTGTGACGTCAGTGCGCATCACCGTGAGCTGCGCCGCTTGTTCTTCGGCGAAGGCCTGCAACCGCTGCATCCTGTCGGTGAGGTCAGTCACATCAAAATGGGCTCCTGCTCCCCATTGCTCTCCTTCGGCTTCTGCTGCGGGCTCCTCTTGTTCTTCCTCCTCATGCACCTGCTCCTGCTGAAGGTCCTGCTCATCGACCCGCTCCCCTGCAATAACCCTCAAATGGGCTTCAGTGTTCATGAGCCAGTTCTGGGTCTCGAATCGCCCGGTCACACGTGTGAGAGGTCGGTTTGGCAGGGGAAAGTGGTCGCCATCACTTTGCACCAGCTTGAATGGGGGCTGGGCGCTCGTCAAGAATCTCATGTGTACCATTCGGCGACCGTTGAGTAGCGTATCACCTGCCAACGCATCCCATTGAGCAACGGCAGGACAAATACGGCGGGCAAGTGGTGTGAGCATTCCTCCAATTGTAATCACTCCTCTGGTCGCGCTGGATGCCTTAAACAATTGCTTGAGGAGGATGTAAGTCAAATCCATTGGGGTGCGTGTGAGCATCCCCCACATGATGAACAGCTCCTGCCTCGTCACATGAGTGTTGTCCTTCCTTGCCAACACCGTATAAGCTAAGATGCGGTGTACCATTCTGAGGACAGGATTTCTTATGTCCGCCGCATTCGACGTCCCCGACACAAATGACCCAGCGCTCGGCAGGGCTATTTCTCTCCAGAATGCTCCATCATTGAACTCGGCACCAATAGAGTGCACGGTGTAGCCCCCTACCCTGCAATTGAGTGTCGTGGTGATCTCGGTCACCGCGATATCTGCCTCCCAAATATTGTTGAGCTGGAAAGAGATGGTTCTCGGTCTGTTTTCCTTGAAGGCCGACTGATCCAACGAGCTTAGAATCTCCAGCGTTGCTCGTTCATAGGTGGGCCATCCACCGTTAAAGATGTGGACCCACCCCACATGGTAGAACAAGTCTCTCACGTCGTCATAAATTCCCATCTCCCGGAGAAGGTCGTGATCGGCATACCGCGTGATTTCAATCCCCTTCTTGGCAAGCTTCTTAAACCGGACCCTATCATCGTCGGATATCAGGACTACCCCATGAAACTCGGGGTCCTCCCGTGTATATTCGTCCGGTTGGCGGGAGCTTGAGGCACCGGCGGTTCTACGCTTCTTTGGGGCCATGGTACCTGGATTAATTGCTAGTTAGAAACCATGTAAACATCCACAAGATTTCAAAACAAGCCAACTAGCACCCCCTTTCCATCTCTCTTGACAAAAAATCAACTTCTTACGTCTATCATAATCCCCCACATCATGCTAAGTCTTTCAAAAGATACAAAGCCTCATAAATATTATCAATGCCACAATCAACATCACATATAATATTCAAATAAAGACCAATCAAAATCAAAGCAAAGACAATATCCCCTTGAGACTTAACAATTCTAGAACTAGCATGCTCTTGTGGATTCCATCACTCATCAACACCAACAATGATCTATCAATAAGTTCAAACATCAACACAAAGCATATGATTCAAACTCCCTAAACAATTAAGCTCACAAAAAAAAAAAAAACTACCAGAAACCCTAGCTCTACTAACCTATCACAAATTCCACAATCAAACCAAAGAAACGTAGTAATAGCATAGGAATGATACTAGATTAAGAGTTAGAAGCACATACCTTGAGGATTTAGGAGTGAAAAACGAAAATTCAAGTGTTCTTGAGCAAAAACCCCAAATTCGTGAATCTTCCGATTTGGTGGATGAAAAACCCGAAGTAATCGGATGGAATGGAAGATAATGATGTGGGTTGTGGATGTACGGAAGGAATTGTGAAGATTCAAAGCCGTTTGGGAGTAATTGGATGAAGAAATTTTGAAATTCTTATTACTATGTGTGCTGAGTGTGTGTTTTAGGTGAAAAGTGGGAGAAAAGGGGCAAAATCGCGTATAAAACGTACCTGGCGCGACTCGGCGACCGCCGAGTAGGTCGCCGAATTTCGGCGTTTTTGGGCATGAAAACGGCGATCGCCGTTTTTCAGTATCAAGTGTAAAATTCATCCAGGACTTTCGGCGACCTGGCCGGCGATCGCCGTCTGGGTCGCCGAATTTAGAGCTGGGTCGCCGTTTTCGAGGTTAGGTCGCCGATTTGAAATTTGCCCTTTTTTTTTTTTTTTTTTTTTGCAAAAACGAAACACACTAGGTAAAACATAAAAAACGAACATAAACTAACAAAAAGAAACTAAGTAAAAACGAGAAGAAAGAAACGACAAACGAAAACAAAGAAAAACAAGCAAAAACTAATAAAGCACGTAAAATTGGGTTACCTCCCAACAAGTGCTAAAATTAACGTCTATAGCTTGACGATACCTCACAATCACGGATCAATGAAATTGACCACTTCTACGTCGTGGTCCAACTCTGCTTTGAAGTATGGTTTGAGGCGATGTCCATTAACAGTGAAAGTGGACCCATTCGATGCAAGCAACTCATAAGTCCCATTCCAATTGCTCTTGTGAACCACATATGGACCTCTCCATCTAGACTGCAGCTTGCCAGGAAAAAGTCGAAGCTTAGAATCATACAAGAGTACCTCATGTCCCGGCTTCAATTCCTTTGTGCGAATACTCAAATTATGGAACTTCTTCGCCCTTTCCTTGTAGATACGGGAACTCTCATACGCTTCATTCCTCCACTCATCCAACTCTGTCAACATATCTCGCCTTGTATGACCGGCCTCCTTGAACTCCAAATTGATTCTCCTCGTCGCCCAATATGCCTTGTGCTCTATCTCAACAGGTAAATGACAGGATTTGCCAAAACAAGTTGATAAGGAGACATACCAATTGGAGTCTTGTAGGCGGTGCGATACGCCCAAAGAGCATCATCCAAGTGCTTGGCCCAATCTTTCTTGTTGGCGACACTCTTCTCCAAAATTTGCTTTATTTCTCGATTTGCCAACTCTGCCTGCCCATTAGCTTGAGGATGATATGTAGTCGTCACCTTGTGCTTTACTCCATACTTCGCCAAAACACTTGCTAGCAGCTTGTTGTTGAAGTGCGAACCCCCATCACTAAGCAGCGCTCTCGGTGCTCTGAATCGAGTCAAAATATTCTTTTGCAAGAATTTAATGACTACCTTTGAATCATTGGTGACAGTCGGGATCGCCTCCACCCATCTAGATACATACTCAACCGCAAGCAATATATAGGAAAAACCACATGAAGGAGGGAAAGGACCCATGAAGTCAATTCCCCAAACATCAAATAACTCTACCTCAACAATGATGTTCTGTGGCATCTCATCCCGCTTGGTAATGTTGCCCATGCGTTGGCATCGATCACAAGACTTCACGAAAGCATGGCAATCTGCAAAAATTGAAGGCCAATAGAATCTACTATGATTTACCTTCATGGCGGTGCGGTTGGTAGCAAAGTGACCTCCACTAGGTGAGCTATGGCACTCCTCAATGATCTTTGGCCATTCATGCTCCCTAACACATCGCCGAATAAAGCCATCGGCGCATCTCCGGTATAGGTAAGGATCCTCCCAATAATAAAACTTGACATCATGGAGGAACTTCTTCTTTTGATAGTGCGACAACCCCTCGGGAAGAGCTCCAATAACCAAGTAGTTGCTATAATCGGCATACCATGGATCCTTAAATAGCACTGCCCAAATCTGCTCATCGGGAAAAGACTCATTGATGGCCATCTTCGGATCATCCCCCTCAATCGGATTCTCCAATCGAGACAAGTGGTCAGCTACCACATTCTCACATCCCTTTCGATCTCGGATCTCCATATCGAACTCTTGCAGCAATAAGATCCAACGAATCAAGCGGGGCTTTGAGTCCTTCTTCGTGAACAAGTAGCGGATGGCGGCATGATCAGTGTAGACAATTGAATGAGTTCCAATCAAATAAGAACGGAACTTATCAAAAGCATACACCACAGCTAGCAGCTCCTTCTCCGTGGTAGTGTAGTTCATCTGCGCAGAATCCAAAGTTTTACTTGTGTAGTAAATTACCTTGAACAGCTTATCTCTCTTTTGCCCCAACACAGCTCCCACGGCCCAATCGCTAGCATCGCACATCAACTCAAACGGGGCACTCCAATCCGGCGTGATCAAAACTGGCGTAGTGGTCAGTGCAGCTTTCAACTTCTCAAAGGAGACGAGGCACTCATCGGTGAAGACAAACTTCACATCCTTCTCTAGCAAAGCACAAAGTGGCTTGGACAGCTTGGAGAAGTCTTTGATGAATCGCCTATAAAATCCTGCATGCCCCAGAAAACTCCGCACCGACTTCACAGACGTAGGAGGCGGCAACTTCTCTATAGCCACGATCTTAGCACGATCCACCTCTAAACCTTGGGCAGAAACCTTATGCCCCAAAACAATGCCTTCTCAAACCATGAAGTGACATTTTTCCCAATTGAGCACTAGTGCCGTCTCCTCACAACGCTGCAACACTTGAGCAAGATTGTCCAAACAATTATCAAAGGAGGAACCAAAAACAGAAAAGTCATCCATGAATACCTCCATAATGTTTTCAATCAACCCATGGAAAATCGCCATCATGCAGCGTTGAAAAGTGGCAGGAGCATTGCAGAGACCAAAAGATATCCTCCTAAAAGCAAAAATGCCATAGGGACAAGTAAAAGCGGTCTTATGCTGATCTTCCGGGGCTATCATAATTTGATTGTAGCCCGAGTACCCATCCAAGAAACAATAGTACTTATATCCTGCCAAGCGGTCAAGCATCTGATCAATAAATGGCAAAGGAAAGTGATCCTTACGTGTGGCTGCATTCAAAGCTCGATAGTCAATGCACACGCGCCATCCTGTGACTAGCCTCGTAGCTATAAGCTCATCTCTCTCATCCTTAACCACAGTCATGCCTCCCTTCTTAGAGACAACTTGAGTTGGGCTCACCCACTCACTATCAGAGATGGCATATATGATTCCTGCATCCAACCACTTGAGCACCTCCTTTCTCACAACTTCTTGCATCGCCGGATTCAAACGTCGCTGCGGCTGCACCTTAGGTTTGTATTCCTGCTCTAATAAAATACGATGCATGCAAATAGAAGGACTAATTCCTTTGATGTCAGAAATAGACCATCCTATAGCAGACTTGTATTTCCTCAACACTCGCATCAACTTCTCCAACTCCAACGGAGATAAATAAGCAGACACAATAACAGGAAACGTTTTATTCTCACCCAAAAATTGGTACCTCAAGTGCTCAGGAAGTGGCTTCAGCTCAAGTTTGGGTGCAGCTGCAGCTGCAGCTGGCGCAGGAAAATCAGCTCCCTTTTCCGTGGACTTGCTTCCCCCATCAACAGGTTTGTGAATATCCATGTAGGGCACAGGATCGATGGGATGGCTCTCAACGGCCTCCAGCTCTGCAATATAATCTAAAATCTCATCACACGCCTCATCAAGATCGGAATAAGGATATAAGGACTGTGTGATGCACTCCTCCAAAGGATCATCTACAGCTGCAGGAAAATCCACCATAATATCAATTAGGTTGCAATCCTCAACTTGTGGTTCAGCTGGCTTCTTCATCGCATCATAGATAGACAACGTCATCTTCTCATCATTGACACGGAAAGTCAGATCTCCCTCTTGAACATCTATCAACGCACGGCCCGTAGCTAGAAACGGACGCCCCAAGATCAATGGAGTATTCTTGTCCTCCGGCATGTCCAATACTACGAAATCTGCAGGAAAGATAAACTGCTCCACCTGCACTAGAACATCCTCCACAACTCCCTTGGGATAAGTAAGGGAACGATCTGCCATCTGCAAAGCAATAGATGTAGGCTTGATTTCTCCAATCTCCAACCGGTTGAAAATAGAGAGAGGCATCAAATTGATGCTCGCCCCTAAATCACAAAGAACACGGGAGAAATTCTGCCCTCCAATCACACAAGCTATAGTAAAGCTGCCAGGATCCTTCTGCTTTAATGGTAGCTTTCTTTGTAGCACAGCACTGCATTCCTCGGAAAGATTTATCGTCTCATATTTCCCCAACTTCTTCTTGTTGGAGACTGCATCATTGAGGAACTTGGCATAGCCTGGCATATCTCTCAAAGCATCAAGTAAAGGAATATTGATATGCAGCTTTGAAAATACCTCCATAAACTTGGCTAACTTCTCATCCATCTTTGGCTTTCCCAGGCGATTCGGGAAAGGCGCTACAGGCTTGTACTCTGGCCTGGGAAACGTAGGAGTAGGAATGGGCTCCTTGACAGCAGAAGAACTCGACGCCTTAGAAGTAGGCGGCGGATCACAAACAATCGTCTCCAAATCATCCTCCTCAACAATCTCTACACCTTTTCCTTTTCCATCCTGCAGCTCTGAATGATTTTGATATTGAGTCCCACTCCTTAGATGAATCGCATTACACTGATTTTTAGGATTGATCTCAGTGTTGCTAGGAAACTTTCCTGGTGTGTGCTGCGCAGCTGCTTGGTTGGCAATTTGACCAACTTGAGTCTCCAAAATCTGCACTTGTTTGGACAGTGATGAAACATGATTTCCTATTTGACTCACTTGGGTCTCCATGTTGGTCTTCCACGCACCTACATTCGTTTCCAAACCACCTATCTTTCCCAACACCTGCTTCATCATGTCTTCCATCGAATCTTTCTTTTGCTCATTGATAACTCCTCCGCTAGACACAGAAAATCCAGGTGGAGGCTGCAAAGCATTGTTCGGATTGCCGTAAGAAAGGTTAGGATGCGGGCGTGCTCCTGGCTGGAATTGCTGATGACCCTGCTGAAATTGTTGACTTCTGCCATACATTCCTGGTTGTCCTCGCTGGAAATTCCCATAATTTCTGCCATTCACAAAATTTACATCTTCCATGACTGACGGATCTATCACAGCTTGCTCAGGACGTCCAACATTCCACTCACCAAGTTTTGTAGTCAACTCTGCCAGCTGTGTAGCCATTGCTGTCTGCTGCGTAGCCATCTGACACGCACCCGTCGTGCGGTACGATCAAAATACTTGTGTATGCCCTAGACGGACAGTACACGCTCCTATTGCTCGCAACCAAAGAACAGTCTTAGCAGCAAGTATAGGGTCGATCCCACGGAGAGTGAGGAACTACTTTACTCTTCGAGTGCACAAATTGAGTTGTCACGGTCTCAACCTGTTTATCTGCACAAGTAAACTTAAACAAAGATCAAATATAACAAGGGGTAAGGTTTTCGGTTAGGTCATAACTATTGTCAATATTTATTTCGGTCATAGGCATACTGATGATCCGTCCATGATCCGTATAAACTCAAAGCGTGGCCCAAAGACATTGGGGCGTTTCAAGAGATCATACTTCACACTTAGGATGGTTGAGTCCATTGTAGTCACTTGGTCCAAAGGTCACACAATCCCCGGTCACAAGGCAGTGCTTCACTCCTCCTTAGATAGCAGTCATACCCGTTACTCACCAAGTATGACCCTCACCAACCTTCTCTCCCGAGGTCCCCAACTCCACGCTTTTAGTGACACATGCCTCCTGGACTCAACTATTTCCGGCTTTGTCAGCCGACC
Source organism: Salvia miltiorrhiza (assembly GCF_028751815.1). Taxonomy (NCBI): domain Eukaryota; kingdom Viridiplantae; phylum Streptophyta; class Magnoliopsida; order Lamiales; family Lamiaceae; genus Salvia; species Salvia miltiorrhiza. The sequence goes on from NC_080389.1 coordinate 19,325,170, forward strand.
AGTCATAGACATGCTACGGCGCCGAGATTGCTTTCCTCGTTTGATAACCATGGCTTTATGCCTCGTCACAGTTGATGGATAGTCTCTAGAAAAGCCCAAGACTGAGGAAGGGCATTGTATCCCATCAACCCTTTCCCCACCTTCTGGATCTACAACGCCTTTTGTTGACGCTGCTCAGCTACTCGGTCTTGGGCATACTGATTGTTGTACCTTGGTATACCCTGGCCTTTGCTTAACACGGACAGCGTTTTACCGAACGGAGATCACCCGTTAGGCCCCTACTGTCCATGGTTTCGAACAGATCCTTCCGGAACCACGAGACTCAACCGAAAGAACAAATGCCTCACGAATGTTTACATATTGACAACAATTATTTCCACCCCTTAAACCTCACCAAGGGAACTACTCACACATATTGAAAAACGTAAATGCGAAATAAAATAAACACATGAATGAAAGGAAATTTAAAATACTTGATATAAAAATACCTAAGGCAACAACCTTAGCTTTGTTCGTCACAACGGAATTGAAATACGAAAAGCAACAAAATTGTTTGGTGCGAAAAATATAAAAGAACTAAAAGTAAATTGTTTTCTTGGTGAACTAACAAAAGTCTAAACCTAGAAGAGCACTAAAAGCTGATGTATAAGTGTAAAAATTCGTTCCTCTAAAACTGCTGTCAAACTCTTATCAAACTGCCCTCTGCCAGCCGCACGTTCTGGAGTTTATATAGCAATTCGGTAAACCCTAGCCGGCAGACCAAATCTGGCAGATTATTTCCTTCCATATTTAGCTTGATCCTTGATTTGATTTGATAGCTAATGGATCTCCAGTGGATTTGGGGTTGATTCCACATTATTCCAGATCCTTCAATTGCTAGAATTCGCCAGAATCTTCCGGGCAATCTCCTCCACACGTCTTTCCATATATAGCTCCAGCTGCTGACTGCTGTTGACGGGAATGGTCATACTAGCTTCTTTCTTCGGTTGGCCTCATACCAGGTGGTACACTTCGAACATTCCCGCGCCTCGAATGGTTCTGAGGGGTACTTCGCCGAGCTCACTTCCTGGTTCATGTATAGCTCATCTCTGCTGACTGCGACTGCTGTTATGGCCTTACCAACTGCTTCCTTCGGTTAGCCTCACACCAGGTGGTACACTTCGGAGATTCCCGCGCCTCGAATGGTTCTGAGGGGTACTTCGCCGAGCTCTCTTCCTGGTAAGTTTCACTTCTGGAAGTTTGGATAGTTTTGTTCCGGTAATGCCCATTCTGACCACATTTCGTGCATATGCCCTTGACTGAGCCTTCTTCCTCCTGAATACCTGTTTTCTCCCTAAGACGACTCAAACAAAACAAAAGAAAGAGAAAAATATGGCCAAATGGCCCAAAAGTCGAAGACGCATCACCATCGCTGCTTGTTGAGTAACCATTACTGCAATAGGATCAGAACTGGAAGCAGCTGCAACCTTCTTCAATTGTATTCGCTCAGATGGCCATTGGTAGCTTGTAGAAGCCATACTATCAATAATGTTCCATGCATCAGAACTGCTCTTCTGAAGTAGAGAGCCACCTGCAGCTGTATCCATGTGCATCCTTGTACGCTCCCCGCAGGCATTGTAGAACATTATCACTAGCGTGCCTTCATCAAATCCATGGCTTGGGCACTTTCTGAGCTTCTCCTGATACCGCTCCCAGGTCTCCGCTAGCTTTTCTCCATCGTACTGTTGAAACTGCACGATGTCCATCTTCAACTTCAATGTAAGGCCAGGCGGATGGAACTTGCGTAGGAATGCATGAGCCAAATCCTCCCACACGATATTATTTCCCAGCTGCAGCGTATGATACCACGGCTTCGCCTTATCCCGCAGTGAAAAGGGAAAAAGACGAAGACGGATAATGTCATCAGGGACACCATTCATCTTCACCGTGCTACACAGCTCCAGGAAATGCGCCAGGTGCGCATTAGGGTCTTCGATCGCCTGTCCACCATATTGGCTCTGTTGGACCATCGTGATCAAACCCGTTTTCAGCTCAAAGTTGTTGACGTTCACTCGTGGGGGCTCCTGGTACACATACTGTGGAATGAACGCTTCATTGATGGCTGGTTGTTTCTGAGCCTCTCTCGTCTCCTGTGCATCAAGCAGCTTTTTCAACTGCTCTTGCAGAGCTCGAATTTGGATTTGCTCTGGAGTAGCCATCGTTTCTGTCTCAACTTGATCGTTCTACTTCTTTAGATTGCGCAAGGTCTTGTTGATTTCAGGGTCTAACTCAAAGAGCAACCTGTTTTTTGTACTTGAACTCATTATTTGAGGTTTATTAAAATTATTGTCTTTTTTAAATTTCTACTTATATGCAAATAGGAAATATTAGTAATGAATCATAGGACAAAGCAAGCATAACATGAATTATAATCAGCACATATATATTGACATAGTAAGTATGTGCATAATCAACACACTAATGACTATCATCAATAAAATATGCAAACTAATACCACCTTTGACTTTCTTCGTTCATGACCATATGAAGTTTCTGTAGTACTCAGTTTCAATTCTGATAAACTATTTCAAAATGGATAATTCATTTCAGAATAACATTAATATAATGAAATACTTATTACTTTATGATTACTATTTTTATAGCAACAATAACTGCAACTAAACAGTGTAATTGTAGTACGCAAATAGCAAGCAGAGTATCGTATCCACAGAGACTGTAAAACGAAATTACTCTATCTACTTCCTAAACAGACTCTCACAGTATGCAAGTAAACAATTATGAAGGTGAATTACGAGCTAAATTTAACCAAACTAAAATTAAAGAGCATATAAATAACAATTACTTAACTCAAAAATATGGAAAACTCTGACCCTAGGGATGTACTTTCACTAATCAACTACATGTATTCAACCTATTGATTCAATTACCAATTTTAATCCAACCCTGATGAAAGATCACTATATTATTCACAAGCGTCTCTAACGACCACCTATGAACGTAGATTAATTAATCCCTTTTCACATTCAAGACTCCAAGGAATAAATTAACTCCAAATAGTACATAAAGAATAGCTTCCTATAGCTTCACCTATCGCATTCAAGACTCAAGGCTAACACTATATCATGCATTCCTGAATCGGCTGAACAATTATCGCATTCAAGACTCAAACTGAACAGCTAGACATGTAAATCATTGATCAGATAATTCACAAGAGAACATGCACCAGGAATCATGAATCACAAGTTGGAAGGAAAATTGATATCAATAAGTCAAAAACACATAATCAATCAGCTATGTACAAACCCTAGGTTCAGATTAAAAGACTAGCCAGACATAATAAAATCAAACATAAACATAATTAAATTGAACGCAATTGTAAAAACAAATTGTATAAAACCGAATTAAAACGATTGTAGCGACTTGAATCTTCAATCTTGATCCAAGCAATGAAAACTAGAAAGCTAAAAAGTTCTAAAGCTATAAAACTGAAATATGAAAGTTGGGAACTGAAAAACTAAAGCTGGGAACCCTAGATAGGTCTAAAGAGGACCTATTTATAGTCTTAGGGTGAAAAACCAAGTTCTAAACCGAAAATAACTTGAAAAATCGTAAAAACGCGGAAGGAAATAAAACACGCCACCAAATCGGCAACCCGTTCGGCGGTCGCCGAATTGATCGCCGAAAATGGCCTCTTTTCCTCATGAAAACGGCGACTGCCGTTTTTTCCACCGAAGGCCAAAATTCAGTCAGGGTTTTCGGCGACCTGGCCGGTGATCGCCGTTCTGGTCGCCGTTTTCACTCCTTAAAACGCTGAAATTCGGCGGTCAACTCCCTTTGACCGCCGAACTGCTCCTTTTCCGTCCCGACTCCAGAATCTTCGTCTTTTCTCGATTTTTGGGCTCGATTCTCTCAAAACTCTTCTCTTCAACATGTTCCTTACACTCCATGCTCCAATATCACTCAATTCTGCATCCAAACAGTCAAAACTACACCCAAACGTGAAATCACGAAATAATAGTCAATAAACTCTAAACGATAATGAAACGGGTGTAAAATCGACTTAAACTACAGAATATAAACCATAAAAATCATGCAAAATGAGTGTTTATCACTTTATAATGAAATGCAGCAGGGAACTAGGTATCATTTTACAGCACCAAAATTTATAGCATCCAAGTTCAGCTCTAAGTTTCAAGAGGGAGAACATTATGCTATGCGAAACTTCGGCATTACACATAATATATCCAAGTATAGAGTCACTTCACATAAGTATAAAGCTAGTTTTTATGGAAACACTGAGGTGCGAGTTGAAACTAATCAAAGTTTTCCTAAACTCATCTATGCATTCAAATCCTTTGATGAGATTCAAGCCATCGAAAACATTGTGGAAGCTGTTCCAATTGGTAATTATAAAAAGTCTTATGATTTTTTTTTATGTATTTCTATTTTTACTCCCAACATTTTATAATAGAATTGATGTATGCAGATGTGATTGGCAGAATTATTTTGAATCCTAATCCACAGAAAATCACAACACGAGATGGAAAAGAAAAAAAACTCTTAGATCTCATTCTAGAAGATACTGAGTGAGTTATTCTGTACAAATTCTGTTTACATTAATAAAATACAATTTTTGTGTTTTGTTGTTCCTTAAATGAACTTTTGTTTGAAGGGGAAAAAGAATCTCATGTACTCTATGGGATGATTATGTTGATGAATTCATGAAAAACTCTGAAGAACGCGAATTGGATGCCAACATTATCATAATACAGTTTTGTAGGCTGAGTATATATCAAGGTAAATACAAATTAAATTTTATTTTTTGTACTGAACTTTAACTTTATGTTGGTAAGTTATTTTTGTATCAAGGTAAGTTTATGTTTGTAATTATAACTTGAATATTTAATATCTAATCTTATGTTTAATATTTAATATGGCAGGTGTTGTTAGAGTGCAGAATGGATATCGTGTTACAAAAATTTTGTTGAATGCTGATATACCCGAAGTTCATGAAGGTGTGTTTACTTCAGAAAAGTTTATAAGGTCTCAAACAAATTTCAAGGCAATGGTACAAAAGGTTTGATGAGCATATGGAGTTGATGGGATTTACAAAATCTGCATATGATAGCTGTGTTTATCTGAAGAAAATGAATGAAGTCACTGTTGCATACTTGCTACTATATGTAGATGATATGCTGATAGCTAGCAAGGATAAGGCTGAAATCAAAGCAATCAAAGATGGATTGAATCAAGAGTTTGAAATGAAAGATCATGGTGCAGCTAAAAGGATTCTTGGAATGGATATCATGAGAAATCGGAAGGCTGGAAAGCTATGATTATGTCAAAAGGATTACATATTGAAGATGTTAAGGAAATTCAATACGCATGAATCAAAGGCTGTCACTGTAATACCCCGTTTCCTCGAGCTAAGTTTAGAATAATTTTGAACTTAGATTTAAGATTATTCACGCCGGATTGAGAAAAAGAATTTATTTTAATTCCAACAAAAATAATTTACAAAAGCATTTGTAAATTTAGTTATTAAATTTATATGCATTGCATATTTATTTAATTAAGCATTCAAGCATTTATCCGAGCTATTTATTTAGCAAAGCCCGACGAAGCCTGACGAATATTACAGTCCTGATATTTTAATCCGGAGATATTTCCTGATATTTTCCACTCACCCCTACGCCGCCTCACTGTTCTCTCTCTTCTCAAATATACCTCCTCTGCAGTTCACCGAAATTACTCTCTCTCAATTCACTCACTTTCTCTCTCTCGTTTCAACTCCCCGGACTGAGCATCAAGAACAGTTGCCCAGCAAATTCAAGCAGCAACCATAGCTCGATTCTCGATTCACACAACACCAAACCAGTTTTCCCAACATCTACCAAGTTCATCAAGCCAAGGTTTCATCTATGAACTCCATTGCCCTTTTTATTCTTACTCATGATCGAATGAATGATCTTTCAAACATAACAAACAAGAATCACACGCATACATGTATATCTGAGCTGTGCATATACTCTGTTATGTTTATATGCTTGCAATAGAAACTGTCTGTGTTAAAAGAATAAGAAGAAAGGTAGAGTTTTGAGTTGGTTTTGGCTGTGTTGGGTCTGAGGTGCCGAGTCGGAGGGGTTTTTGCTGTCGGCGGCAACCTCGTCGTTTGTCGCCGAAGTGAGAGAGAATCAGGGGTAGAGAAAGGGAGGGAGATCGGTGGCTTATTTGGGGATCTAAGGCTCGGCGAAGGCGTGGCCTGTAGGTCGCGATTCTGTCAGATCTGGAGGAGAGGAGAGGAGAGTCAGGGTAGCGGCCGTGGCTTGCTGCGATCGCCGGATAAACAGAGAAAGGTGATGGTGCTTCGCCGTTGCCAAGGAGGTGATCGGCGTGAGGTGTACTGGGGCTGAGAAAGGAGAGCAGAGTAGGAAGATAAGAGCAGAGTAGGGAGATGAGAGTAGAGTAGGGAGATGAGAGCAGAGCAGAGATGAGTAGAGAAGAGTAGAGAGGTGCAGAGCAGATTGAGAGGGCAGAGCAGAGCTAGATTTGTAGAGCAGAGCTGACTAGCAGAGCTGAATAACAGAGCTGAAGAGCAGAGCTGAAGAGCTGAGCTGACTAGCAGAGCTGAATAGCAGAGCTGACTAGAAGAGCTGGGATAGCAGAGCTGGAATAGCAGAGCTGAAGACCAGAACTGAAAGACCAGAGCTGGGAGACCAGAGCTGGATAGCAGAGCTGGTTGAAGCAGAGCAGAGTAGAGTATAGTAGAGCAGAGCGGGGGAGATACGGCAGTGGACTGCCTTTGTTTTTATTTGGGTTTGTGCATATTTTAAGTAAACACTTATTATATGCTTGAGTATGAAATGAGTCATGCATTGCATCATGATTTAATTGGTTATTTATAATTCCAATTACAAAAGAAAGACGAGTAAGAATATTGTTGGTGTTCTTAACTCAAGAGAATTGTTTTCAATTATTTATTCATTAAATTTTGAAAACCCGGCTAAGTGAATCATAGAATGTTAAGCACTTTACCGTGACTTGAGTTTAGATTTAAGAGACCTATTAAGAATAGATTTCTTGTAGGCCTTGAACATCAAGAGGATTAGCACTGCTATTCCGATTCAGAGATAAAGTTAAACGACAGGCTTTGCCTAAACAAGTGGGCTTATTTTTCAAATGTATGATTGAGCTAATGAGCTTAAATGTTCGTGAAATATAAACTGTTTATCCAATAAAATATTTTTGTGCACTCTAACATGTTTAAGGCTCGCCACAACGAATTAATTGAGGTTCTCTTATAGCCTAACACGTTATTTGAGAATTGTGTACACTTGTTAGCTGACTCGGTGGGTTGATCTCCATTGGGCACTAACCAGAGGCGTTATAAGGGTGCTCAACGGGATGTGTTCCAGAGCATAGTTATGATAGGCCTGTCTGGATTAATTTCTGAGGTTTATTATACTTGGCTGGGTTACGCCCTCAGTTCAAGTCAGCGGGAGACAGAGATCCGTCGGTGACTAAATGGTCTGGGATCACAGCGAGTTACAAAATGGAGTGTGCAAATGCGCGTAAAATAATTAAGTACTCCCTCCGTCCCAAACGAAATGTCCTATTTCTTTTCAGCACGAAGATTAAGAAATGTGTATAAAGTAGATAAAGTGGGTTGGTGGAAATTATTTAAATATTAAGTATAGAGAGAGAGTGTATTGCCAAAAAAGGAAACATGACATTTCGTTTGGGACGGAGGGAGTATTATATGAAATGTTTTAACATGCTTAGAAGTTATTTCACTTCAAAACCTTCTAAGTCATGTCAGTATGATTGGATAAACTGCTCTTCAAATTATGAAATGTTTCAAAAGTTGCAGCCCACTAAGTACATTAGTACTTTGCCCAAAAATCTTCAAATGTTTTTCAGGTTAATGGCTGGTGCTGACGGGATGAGCTGAGGCTAGAGTTCAACTCCTTATTTTGACTTCCGCTGTAGAACTAGCCAGTATATATCTTTTGTTTCCTTAAATTAAGACCTTTATGTTGTGACTCTAAACAATATATTTTGTTGAGCCAAGACTATTATTTCGCAAGTATTTCATTCTATAAATGTTGGTTATCTAAAGCATGACACTAAACATGTGATCCTGAAGTTATTATGTTTGTTGATGGATTCATATCACTTGAATACCTGTCTTTCTTCATCTAAAGGGGCTAAGCCCGATTGTTATCCCTTTTATTCGAATTTCACAAGGTTTTTCCCTTGTTCATTTTAAATGATGAGTCGTACCCCAGTTATAGTTATTGTTTCAAGAATTGTGGTGTGACAGTCACAGTGCCCCTAGCTGTTCATCTTCAACTCTCAGATAACCATAAGCCAAAGAATGATGCAGAGAGACATCAAATGGAGAAAATACCTTACTCAAATCTGGTGGGAAGCTTGATGTACACAATGGTCTGCATTAGGCCAGACATTGCACAAGCTGTAAGTGTAATGAGTAGGTATATGGTGGATCCTGGAAGAGAGCATTGGGAAGCTCTCAAGAGGTGCTGAGGTATCTAAAAGGCAGTGCAGACAGAGCTATATTGTTCCAGAGGAAGGGAGATATTAGCAAGCCCTTTCTGATGGGATATACTGACTCTGACTATGCTGCTAACTTAGACAACAAAAGATCTCAGTCTGGTTACATCTTCACGCTCTTTGGATCAGCTGTTAGTTGGAAGTCCTCACTACAGTCTGTAGTTGCATTATCAACCACTGAAGCAGAGTACATGGCTGCAACTGAAGCTGTCAAGGAAGCTGTGTGGCTCAAAGGTTTGGTGCATGATTTTGGCATTGAGGAAAACTCTGTAGTTTTGAAGTATGACAGTCAGAGTGCTTTATATCTTATGGAACATCAAACATTTCATGAGAGATCTAAGCATATTGATGTCAGAATGCATTTTATAAGAGATATAGTGGATCAAGGATTGGTGAAGATGGAGAAAGTTGGAACAGAGGAGAATGCAGCTGATGCACTGACTAAAGCTTTGCCTACTGCTAAGTTTTAGCATTGTTTTGAGTTGGTGAATCTACTATTCTAAGGTCTGACACAGAATTGAAGTGTTTCGGAGGAAGGACTGGAGTTTTTTTTCTTTGTTATTGTTGTCGATTATTAGCTTAGAAATCAGGTGGAGATTTGTTGTTTATGATTTCATAAATTCATAATCAAGTTTGTATACTCTGATGAAGAGTGGTTTACTCTGGTGGAGTCGTCAGAGTCAGAGCTAACTCCAGAGCCAGAGTCAGAGTTGATTCGCAGAGTTTATTTTTTCAGAGTCAACTTACAGAGCTAACACTCCAGAGTCAGGGCTCAGATCCAGAGCTGTATAGTCTGGGCAGAGTCAGAGTAGCCGAGGCAGATCAGAGTCAGATTAGCCAAGGCAGAGTTCACTCACAGAGTCAGAGTCAAAATACCTTTGCAGATCTGAAAGTCGGAGCTTATTTGCATAACGGTTTTTTGAAGTCTGTTTTGTTCGTTATATTCTAAGTTTGCTATATATACGAGCAATTGAGTGTCTCATACTCTAACACTCGTAACACTTTGTAATTTCTCAGTTTGTGAATCAATAAACGAAGCTCCGTGTTCTTGGTCCCGTGGATGTAGGGTTTCAACCCGAACCACGTAAATCCTTTGTGTTCATCGCAATTCTTCGTCAATTTTCTTTACATATTTATACTTAGGCATACGTACCCACTGAGTACTCTCGTACTCAGCCCTGTATATATTTCTAAATGTGCAGGTTGAGCAGTGGCTGATGGGGATGAAGTGACGAGCAAAGCTCTTGTCATTAGTTAGATGAATGAACTCTTGGATACATGTCTTCATACATGTAATCAGATTATGTTATTCCTGTTGGATTTGTATACTGAAAGCAAGAACTTTATGCTTGTATACAATGATTCCTGTTTTCACTATTCTTATCTCCTATCTGATTGTGTTCAGGATTGCATATGTATGTTCTTTATCTCTGTATGAGTAGATTATATGGTGTGTTGTAGATCACAGAAGACCATATAATTGGAATAACCTTAAGAGATATAATATGATCACAGCCGAAATAACTCTAGGACAAGTTATTGGTTTAGGCTGCAGTATAGATGAAAGTAGTTTGTCTTGGCTACTTGTCTATACTGGTACGTCATTACGTATTGATAGGACCACAGTTTGAGATGTATTCTTCTATCTGACTTAAGTGAAGAATCAAGATCTCGGTGACTTATAAGATTTTAATACTAATAAGTATTAAGATATATATGTTAATTCGTATATCACTTTGACTTACTATGGGTGAGAGTTATATACTAACTCGAGTACTCTGTATCTTGAGTGATAGCGGTTAATATATGATATTTGATTATCTGTATTAGTACCCGTATCCGGTATAGCATAATGACATCCCCTTAAGGAGCTCAATAAGGTTTATTACGCTAAACCCTGCAGGTTGATTAAGTTCAGGCGTAATAATAAAGTTTGAGTGGTACTGCTTAAGGAATTATTAAGAGATTAATTAATTTAAGCTGTCAGAGCTCTAATTAATTAATGGATGTCGGATATTTTAAATACGGAGATTTAATAAGTCTAAATACAAGCCCCGACTCATCACCGGTAATAAAGGGGTAAGTCAGTATCGGTTCTCTAGTGGAATGAACTGATATTTATAAATTAATTATGGTCTGGGCTGACCATAGATAAATTAATTTATTTGAGGCCCATCTTTATTCCTTGTATCTGGTCCCTGAGCTGGCCCAATGTCTCCTAGCCCTAGAAGAGCCAGAAATCGCCCCCCACACTAAATAAGCGCCCCATACGTATTTAATTCTCTATTAAATACAGCTGTCAGCTCTCAGGGAAACACACTGATAAAATTAGGGTTTTTGAGAGCAGAGCGGGGCGCAGGAAACGTGGGTGAGCATTCTGTCTTGGGAATTTCCATAGCTCGTTGTCCATCCAACATTGGGAATTGAGCGGGATACAGTCGAGAAGATCAGAGCTGGAGTCAGATTCTTTCGACACGATCATCAACAACTTGTGCATCCGATTCTCAAGTAAGTTTTCCTAACACCTATGTGTAGCTGTTAAATTCATAGGAGCATGTTAGGATTTAATCGTTGTATGATAAATTAATAATAATCCAAGAAACGATCATCGGGCATTAGAGTATTAATTCAGTTTAATATTCCTTCAATTGATATTAGAGCTCAGGATTAATTTCTTGGCTCTATTATTAATTTATGTACGATTAATAATGTGCGTTTGTTTAACTGTTGTTGTTCTTCGTGGTTCGTTGATTCGTGGGATACGTCGTTTTGACGTTGTAATTATTTTTCACCACGAGAAAATCCGTGGTTAGATTAGGATTTCAAATTGTATTTGTTTTTCCTTTGTAATCTGTAAATACTGAGGAACAAGACTAAGATGACAACGATTCAATGACGAAGAACGGTGTAAGGAGGACGTCACGGGCACGGTGCGGCACGGGCTGCCGGCGCCGAGGGCCGCACGCGCACGGGCGCTTCGGCACCGTGTGCTGCGCGTGCCTGGTCAGGCTGCCACGCTGCCGCGTGCTGCTGTCACCGAGGCTGCCGGATCGTGGCGAGGCGAGGGTGACCGAGAGCGAGGGGCTGCGGGGGCCGAGGGGCGGTGCGCGCGCGGGTGCGTGCACACCGCGTGCAGCGCGCCCAGGTCAGCGACCGCACGGCCGCTGCTGTTCTCTGGTCTATTTGTGCGCTGAAAGGCGAGGAGGGCAGGAGCTGGGCAAGGGCTGGAAGCCACCGGCAGGGGCGGTGCGCGCCCGGCGGGCGGCGCACTGCCGCTGCTGCCGTTGCTGTTGCCGTCTGCTGCCGCCGAGTTTGCCGAGGAGCTGCTGCTGCTGGAGGCTGCCAGAAGGGAGCTGGTGCAGCGCCGGGCTGCTGCCAGCGTCGGGTTGCCGCGTGCTGCCGGGCGGCGCTGTGCTGCGGCTGTGTTAGAAGGCGGCGGCAGCTAGGGTCCCTAGCTGCGATTTTCGAACCCTAGGGGGCCCAAACCCTAATTCTACGACGGGCTTGAAGTTTTTCGGGCCGTGTTTTAGTTTTGGGCCTGTTTTTCTATTTTAAATGTAATAGAATAGTTGGGTTTCCACGAATGGGTCACGAAGAATTCTAATTCTTTAATTATGTTCTTTGCATGTCGTGGTTGTTAATCCCTTATGCTCTTTACCTGCTTTTGCACGTCTTTGCTTGTTAATATTTGTTTATTAACTGCGCTTAGACAAGCATGATAGTAGGTTTATCGTTTTCTTAAGCATGTTTTAGAATTCTGCGAGCATGATTTACATGTTGCGTTCTAGAGAAGCATGTTTAGGTTTATGTGCTTGAGCATGTACAAACCTTTTGAAAGAAAAAGACTAAGCTGTTTAATAATTTTTATAGTAATTAAAAATTATTTTAGACCTCCACATGCGGTCTCTAGACAAAGTGATTAGCAATGTGAGTAAACGTCCACCCAACGTGGCTTACTTCATATTTGTTTTTCATAAGTTTGTCAGAAGAGGTTTCTATAAAAAATATTTAAACCATTGAAGTAGTGGGAGTTATGCAGTAAACGTCCACCCAACGTGGCTTACTTGTGTAATTTTCACAAGTACTTTGGAGAATGGAATTAAATAAGATAACCAAGAAAGTTAAATTTAAAGCGGCATGGTCCGAGTGAGTATGCTAATTTCGAGAATTTAATTTTTAAGGTTAAAATGTGGTCATTGCTTAGATATCATATCAAGTACAATGTACAACTCCCAAAGGAGTCCCTTCTTGATGATGATATGGTCTAGTTAAGGTGCCAACTATTAATTTCCTTTGTCAAAAGGTTAAGTTGACATGGATGGAAATTAAATGACTAGGTAAATAGTCTGGTTAAGGAGTTCGTGTGTAAACGTCCACCCAACGTGGCTTGCACATGGGATTCTTTGAGCCGTTGGAGGTTTCATTAATATTGTTTTATCAAAAGGTTACAATATTATTGTTACGAATTATGTGCTTCATGTTCTTACATGTTTATTTGTTTACTTTCAGATATGTCTATGTCTCCGATAATTAACATTCTAGCAAACAATCCTCTCATCGGTCCTAATTATACCGAATGGAAACGCCATATTATGTACATACTTGACGCTGATGAGCACAGTTTTGTGCTTACCACTCCACGTCCCGCAGCCTTAACTGATGAGTCGACTGATGCGGAACGAGAGACGCATAAAAGGTGGCACAAGTCGAATAATATGGCCAAGTGCTATATTATGATGACTATGTCACAAACTTTGCAACTCCAGCATCAGGTCATGGATGACGCGGCTAACATCATGTTAAACCTCAAGGAGGTTTATGGGGAGTCCGAGAGGTCTGCTCGCTTTAACTTGATGAGAGAAATCTTATCTTGTAAGATGAGCGAGGGCAGTCCTGTGCACGATCATGTCATGCATATGACAAATTTGTTTGACAGGCTTGATCTGCTAGGAGAGGGTATCGAAGGCGAAGCCAAGGTCGATATCATCCTCAATACTCTCCCCAAAGCCTATGAGAACTTCCGTCTCAATGTCGTTATGGGCAAAGTCAACTACACTCTTAATGAGTTGTTGAATGCTCTAGTTGCGGCAGAGGGAGTGATGGGCCGTGGGAAAGAGGTCCTTGTTGCTGCCAAGGGATCTGCTTCTTCGTCGAAAGGCGGGAAAAAGAAGTGGAAAGGTCCAAAAGGGAAACATGACCGTGAGGCTAGTGGGAGCGGTAAAGCCAAAGTAGATGGCCCTACCGGCGGCGTGAAGAAGCCAACGGCCAAGGGAAAGTGCTTCAAGTGCGGCAAGGTTGGGCATTGGAAGAAAGATTGTCCAGTGCTCAAGGCAAAGGGACAAGGTACGTCACAAGTTTTAGTAACTGAAACATGTTTAGCTTCGTTTTCTACTCATTCATGGGTAGTGGATACGGGGGCAACTGACCATGTTTGTTACACCTTGCAGGGCTTCAAGCCGACAAGGGAACTGGCAAGTGATGAGATCACCATCTCCATGGGCAACGCGTCGAAGGTCGCAGCTGTTGCAATTGGAGATTTATCTTTATGTTTTGGTGATGACATTTTAGTTTTGAGGGATATTTTGTATGTACCGGAGTTTCGGTGGAACATAATTTCTGTTTCAAAATTGTTTTTGAATGGATATTCTGTTACTTTTGATAGGGGTGTCTCTATCATGAGAGATAACAAGACTATTTGTTCTGGAATTTTGAACAACTCTCTCTATACTATTACATGTCCAATTAACAACTCTGTCCATGTTGCATCTACATCACAAATCCTTTCAAATCCGAATAAGAGGAAGTATTATTCTCATGAACAATATACACATACTTGGCACCTAAGATTAGGCCACATCAATCTAAATAGGATCCAAAGGCTCGTTTCAAATGGAATCTTGAAAGACTTTCAAGCGGTTCCATTTAGAACCTGCGCGAATCCTGTATAGAGGGAAAGATGACGGCAAGGCCTTTTAAGGCAAAGGGGAATAGGGCCTCGCATGTGTTAGAATTGATTCACTCTGACGTGTGTGGACCGATGTCCACTAGAGCTCGTGGAGGGTATGAGTATTTTGTCACTTTCATTGACGATTACTCAAGATATGGATACATTTACTTACTTCAACACAAGTCTGAATGCTTTGAGAAATTCAAAGAATTCAAGGCGGAGGTGGAGAAGAGAACGGGTAAATCTATCAAGTCATTGCGGTCTGATCGCGGTGGCGAATACCTCGGGAACGAGTTTTTGCAATATTTGTCAGATTCTGGGATTACATCCCAATTGACTGCACCGGGTACTCCCCAACAGAACGGTGTAGCAGAGAGAAGAAACATGACTCTTATGGAAATGGTACGATCTATGATGAGCTATGCATCATTGCCTATTTCGTTTTGGGGATATGCCTTGGAAACAATGGTTTATTTGCTGAATCGGGTACCGTCCAAATCGGTTCCTAAAACTCCTATTGAGTTATGGTCAGGGCGTAAGCCCAGCTTGAATCATATAAAGATATGGGGTTGTCCTGCATACGTGCTAGACAAGGAAGCGAGGAAATTGGAGCCTAGATGCGAACTAATGCTGTTTATAGGATACCCTAAGGAAACGAAAGGTGGTTATTTTTATAATCCGAAGGATCAGAAAGTGGTTGTTAGCACCAACGCACGATTCTTGGAGCACGATTATGAAGATAATCACAAGTCTAAGTCCGAGATTGTCCTTCAAGAAATCGAAGGCAATGGACAGGCGATTCCATTACCCCAGCCAAGTGTGCAAGTGAATGCACCACAAGACACTGCACGAACCATTGTCACAGCTGTACCACCACCGCTTCGTCGTAGTGGGAGGGTTATAGTTCAACCCGATCGATTTATGTTCTTGGAAGAATCTTCGGATCTTCTCCCTGTTGATGAACAAAAGGATATCGACCCTGACAACTTTAGACAAGCGATGGAAGATCAAGATGCAGATTCTTGGTACGAAGCCATGGTTTCTGAGATAGAATCCATGGGTGCTATGGATGTATACGAGAAGACCGAACTACCAGATGGCTTTTTAGCTATAGGTAGTAGGTGGGTATACAAGAGAAAGAGAGATTCGGATGGCGAAGTCGCAGCTTTTAAAGCTAGACTGGTGGCGAAAGGTTATACCCAGGAACAGGGTATAGATTATGATGAGACTTTTTCGCCGGTTGCCATGCTCAAGTCTATCCGAATACTCCTTGCCATAGCAGCCCACATGAACCTTGAGATTTGGCAAATGGATGTCAAGACCGCTTTCCTAAACGGTTTCCTTGAAGAAGGAAGGGACATCTATATGCAGCAACCTGAAGGGTTTGTGAAGAAGGGCGAAGAGCATCTTGTGTGGAAGCTTAAGAAGTCCATTTATGGACTTAAGCAAGCTTCGAGGTCATGGAACAAACGTTTTGACGAGGTCATTAAATCCTATGGATTTACTCGTTGTGAGAACGAAAGTTGCGTGTACCGTTTAGATGCCAATGGTGACGTGGTTTTCCTTACACTTTATGTAGATGATATCCTCCTCATTGGCAACAATGTTGAGCTATTATCAGACATAAAGAAGTGGTTATCCGAACAGTTTCAAATGAAAGACTTAGGAGATGCAGCGTACATCCTGGGGATCAAGGTCGTTCGTGATCGCCAGAAAAGGATGTTGAGCTTATCTCAAGCGTCTTACATTGATACTGTGATTGCTCGTTTTAGCATGCAAAATGCCAAGAAAGGCTTGCTACCTTTTAGACATGGCATTCCTCTGTCTAAGGACATGTGTCCTAAGACGCCTAGTGAGGTTGAGGAGATGAGGAAGATACCCTATGCTTCCGCCGTAGGTAGCCTCATGTATGCGATGCTATGCACGAGACCTGATATTTGCTATGTCGTTGGCATGGTTGCAAGATATCAGTCGAACCCTGGACCAGGACACTGGACTGCGGTAAAGCATATTCTCAAGTACCTGAAACGGACTCGAGATTATAGGCTAGTTTACCAGTCAGACAGTCTATTTCCTTTGGGTTACACCGATTCGGATTTCCAGGCTGACCGGGATGAGAAGAGATCTACCTCTGGTTATGTGTTTACCTTGGGAGGTGGAGCCGTATCATGGCGGAGTGCAAAGCAGAAGTGCATTGCAGACTCCGCCATGGAAGCCGAGTATGTAGCTGCTTTGGAAGTTGCTAAGGAGGCTGTATGGTTCCGGAACTACCTCTTGGATCTAGGAGTGGTCCCTAATTTGCCTAAGAGTATCATAATTTATTGTGATAACTCGGGTGCAGTGGCAAATTCTAAGGAACCCAGGAGCCACAAGGCGTCCAAACACATAGAGAGAAAGTACCACATCATACGAGAAATCGTAAACAGAGGAGATGTGCTAGTTGAGAAGATTGACACATTGGAGAACCTAGCTGATCCTTTCACGAAAAGCTTACCGCAAAAGACCTATGAGAAGCATGCTCGAGGGATGGGATTGCGGTTGATGCCACCCACTTAGAGAAAAACTTTCAGTATAAGTGGGAGAGATGAAGTGAAGTTTTTGTAATAGCTAGTAATTAGACACATTGTATACTAAAAGTTTTGCTTTAGTATAAGTGGGAGATTGTTGGATTTGTATACTGAAAGCAAGAACTTTATGCTTGTATACAATGATTCCTGTTTTCACTATTCTTATCTCCTATCTGATTGTGTTCATGATTGCATATGTATGTTCTTTATCTCTGTATGAGTAGATTATATGGTGTGTTGTAGATCACAGAAGACCATATAATTGGAATAACCTTAAGAGATATAATATGATCACAGCCGAAATAACTCTAGGACAAGTTATTGGTTTAGGCTGCAGTATAGATGAAAGTAGTTTGTCTTGGCTACTTGTCTATACTGGTACGTCATTACGTATTGATAGGACCACAGTTTGAGATGTATTCTTCTGTCTGACTTAAATGAAGAATCAAGATCTCGGTGACTTATAAGATCTTAATACTAATAAGTATTCAGATATATATGTTAATTCGTATATCACTTTGACTTACTATGGGTGAAAGTTATATACTAACTCGAGTACTCTGTATCTTGGGTGATAGCGGTTAATATATGATATTTGATTATCTGTATTAGTACCCGTATCCGGTATAGGATAATGACATCCCCTTAAGGAGCTCAATAAGGTTTATTACGCTAAACCCTGCAGGTTGATTAAGTTCAGGCGTAATAATAAAGTTTGAGTGGTACTGCTTAAGGAATTATTAAGAGATTAATTAATTTAAGCTGTCAGAGCTCTAATTAATTAATGGATGTCGGATATTTTAAATACGGAGATTTAATAAGTCTATACAAGCCCCGACTCATCACCGGCAATAAAGGGGTAAGTCAGTATCGGTTCTCTAGTGGAATGAACTGATATTTATAAATTAATTATGGTCTGGGCTGACCATAGATAAATTAATTTATTTGAGGCCCATCTTTATTCCTTGTATCTGGTCCCTGGGCTGGCCCAATGTCTCCTAGCCCTAGAAGAGCCAGAAATCGCCCCCCACACTAAATAAGCGCCCCATACGTATTTAATTCTCTATTAAATACAGCTGTCAGCTCTCAGGGAAACACACTGATAAAATTAGGGTTTTTGAGAGCAGAGCGGGGCGCAGGAAACGTGGGTGAGCATTCTGTCTTGGGAATTTCCATAGCTCGTTGTCCATCCAACATTGGGAATTGAGCGGGATACAGTCGAGAAGATCAGAGCTGGAGTCAGATTCTTTCGACACGATCATCAACAACTTGTGCATCCGATTCTCAAGTAATTTTCCTAACACCTATGTGCAGCTGTTAAATTCATAGGAGCATGTTAGGATTTAATCGTTGTATGATAAATTAATAATAATCCAAGAAACGATCATCGGGCATTAGAGTATTAATTCAGTTTAATATTCCTTCAATTCCGCTGCGTACTCTTAAGTACTATGTCTTTTAGGTTAAGTCGGATTCATTCAAACTCACAAGTTTATTTGAGTCTTTGTGATTAAACACCAGTTATCATATAAATTTTCCTTTATTAACAATGAGTTGAGTTCGATCCTACTATTTATTCACTCCCTTTCTATCCTCGCTTCTAACCTCCCTCCCTTAGTCACGATTTTCCGGCTTAATTATCCTTAATTAGGTCCGATCGTGACACAAACTAATCAAATTTCAGTTAGAAAATTGGTCCAAGACTGATATTGAATTGACTTCAGTAATTTGACATCAGTCGAGCATTGAGCTTAATTGATATCCAAGAAACACTTCAGTCTAGAGTTTGTAAACAGAGTAGAGTTATTGATCTCACTGACTATCAGTTGAATAGTCGGTTAGACAAATAACTTAGCAGCAGAATTTGAACTTAATGCGAATAGCCTTTAGAAAATGTTTATCACTTGTAAAATTCTCAGTTACACTTTTCAGTTAATCTAATTCAGTTGAAAATAGATTTAACACAGATAAAGAAATAACTGAAAGCAGATAAAGAACACAAGGATTTTTACGTGGTTCGAAAACAACATTCCTACTACACGGCCAGATGATTAGTCTGACAAACACTCTGGGCTAATGCATATAGGTGCACAGCAAACCTGCCAACACCCTAGGTTGAATTTCTCGTTCACTTTTAGCACGCTTAGACACACTCCTGCCCTATCGGCGCTTAGCTAAGATCTCTGGAGTCAGAACCCTAGTCTGAACTCCCCCTTGGCTTACTGGTGCCAAAGAACCGACTCAAAAACTCTTTTCACTCGTTTGAAAAGGGGTTTGGACTCTTCCAACTAAGACTACTGAGAACAGGCTCTCAAGTAATTTATTCTAGGCTTTAAATAAAACAAGAATTGTCTAGTTTTCTAAGAGAGTTTAGGTAATCAACTAGACTGATTTTACAACAATTAAGTACTCTCTTCTTCCATTCGAAAGTTCTATCTATAAAGATGTTGGCTCGTGAATTTGACAGAGCTTCAGCGTATGTCTTCGAATCGGTGAAGATTGTAGGCATTCCTCAAGCTCTATATATAGCCGAAGCCTTGAATAGATGCATTGGAGAGATGGTCTTCAGGATTTCTGCCGTTGTGAGAGAATGTCACTTCCTGGGGCTGAGGTGGCAATCTTCAGATACTCCATGTAGCAAATATTTGAATTGTCTTGTACTTGGAGTATGGTGCTTCTGCATCTTTACATATAAAGGGAAGCTCTGGTACTTGCAAGGACGATCTTTAAATCTTCGACATTTAATGTTGTTGTACTTGAGCATTTAATGTGGCGTGACCTGATCCGTCAATGAACAAAATAGGTGAATATTAGAATGTTCATTTGTTTTCCTACGAACATATCGACGAACATTAGTATGTTCATTTGTTTTTCCAATGAACATATCGACGAACATTAGTATGTTCATTAGTGTTTTTTACGAACATTACAGATTTGCAGATCCGGCGACGGCGCGGCGGTCGCCACCACGAGCGTCCACGTGACCGCCCTGGACGGCCTGGTGAACGTGAACTCCCTCTTCACCGTCGCCGTCTTCGTCGGCCGCTCCTTGGCGATGCCGGCGTCGACAGATTGGGGAGCGAGGCCAGGGAAATGGGGAATAGAGGGGACTACGGCGGTCTCGAACTCGAAGGGGACATCGGATGAGATGGAGGCGAGGAGCAGCGGCAGGAGGAGATGCCAGCGGCTTCGCCGGAGAAGAACAGTGTGGGAGAGAGAGAGAGAGAGAGAGCGTGAGTGGAGAGAGAGAGAAAGAGAGAGCATGAGTTGGGAGAAAGAGAAAGAGAATGAGTTGGGAGAAGAAAATACACAATGACAAACCTAACCTTTATTATATATAATAAATGAAATAAAATGATAATTAAAGGTTAAATTATCACACTTAGCGCACAAGATTTGGTCTTTATTATTTATCTAAGGGAGTGGTCTCCATTGAACTCTCCCCTATATATGTGTGTGTGTGTGTGTGTGTGTGTGTATATATATATATATATATATATATAGGGTGCCGCTCCAATGAGACCCCCTAATTTTAGTGAGATCTAGGGCACGATCTGGTGCGTATATTTTATCAATCCTATAGATGATATTGTATCTGGAGGGTGATTTTTTTTTCGCAAGGTTCGAATCCTGGAGGGAGCATAATATTTTAAATTTTGTTCGTTAGATATACGTCTTGTTCATTAATATTATATGTCTTATTCACTGTCCTCATGTTACACGAAAAATAGGGAATCTCATTGGAGCGCGCCCCTATATATATATATATATATATATATATATATATATATATATATATATATATATATATGTGAAAATAGAGTTTTTAACGTGAACTTTTTCCCACCAATTAGCTATCTTATCTTCTATCAATTTTCTATCTCTATTCCTACTAAGTCTCTCTCTCTCTCTCTCTCTCTCTCTCTCTCTCTCTCATCTTCTTTTATATTTTATTTTGATTATATTCTAAATATAGTTAAATTTGATTCATAAAAAAAAATACTCAACGTGGATATGAAATTAGAGATTTGATCATTGTTTATTTAGGGTGTGTTCTTTTTGTTGTAAAATTATCATGGGAAAATGACGGATAACCAAAATTTAACCCTTTAAATCCTCTCTCTCTCTCTCTCTCTCTTATCTTCTTATATATTTTATTTTGATTATATTCTAAATATAGTCAAATTTGATTCATAAAAAAAATACTCAACATGGATCTGAAATTAGAGATTTGATCATTGTTTTCTTAGGGTGCGTTCTTTTTTGTTGTAAAATTATCATGGGAAAACGAGAGATAACCAAAATTTAACCCTTTAAATCCTTCCTTTCTTGTCCCTCATTTCCTACTTGACCCTTACTTATTCCTCATTTTCAATACAAATGAGTGACAATATTATCACATCATTTTTGGAGGGATGTAGTGAAAATGAGGAATGATTAAGGGTCAAGTAGGAAATGAAAGATTTGAAGGATTTAAAGGGTGAAATTTTATTTATCCCTCATTTTCTCATGATAAATTTACAATCAAAGAGAACGCACCCTTAGTGACAAAAAAAGTAACTAACACATGTAATTGTACAATAAACAGCAAGCAGAGTATCATATCCACGATGGCTGATAAATAAAATCACTCTAAGTAATCCTAATAAAAACTTCTCTAGAAAAGTCCTAATAAAAACTCTAACAATATTCAGGCAAACATAAATAAAATGGATGAATTGAAACTAAACTCAATAATGCAAAACAGAGCAAATAAAAATCAGATAAATAATTCAAGTATAAAAGACTCTGACTATAAGGAATGTACTATCGTTAATCAAACACATGCATTCAACCTATTGAATCAATTACCAATTTTAATCCAGCCTTGAAGAAATATCACAGTCCTATTAATAATTTTCTCTAATCAACAACTATGAAAGAAGATTAATAAATTTCATATCACATTCAAATCTCAAGAGAATAAATTAACTCCCAATAGCACACAAAGAATATATAGCTTCCTATAGCCAACCTATCACATTCAAGTCTCAACGTAAAACTATATCATGCATTCCTGAATCGGCTAAACAATTATCACATTCAAGTCTCAAACTAAACAGCTAGACATGCAAATTATTGATCACGTAATTCACAAGAAATCAAGTATCAAAAATCATGAATCACAAGTTGGAGGGTAAATTGATATCAATAAATTAAAAACACATATTCAATCAATTATGTACAAACTCTAGAATCAGAAACGAAACTAATCAGACATAAATAAATAAATAAAAGCCATAATATAAAAGAAAGCAACTAAAATTAATAAAACTGATAAAACCCAGAGAGAATTCAGGATTAATAACCGAAATCTTCAATCTTGTAGGAAATAAATCTAATCTATGAAAACTATAAAATTGTAGAGTCTACAAACTGAAAAATATTAAAAGAAGAATAGAGGTGAAGAAAAGTATCTAATTGGTCAAGAAAATGACTTATATATAGGCAGAGGAAAAAAAATCAATACAGAACTTGAAAATACTCGCGTTTGGGCCAAAATTTTGGAGGATTTCTGCCTTCCGTCCGCGGTCACGTGCCACGGCCGCGGGGTTTGTCTGTCAAAGCGTGCAGCATTTTTGTTTTGGTCATATCTATCGTGTTCAAACTCCGATTTTTGATTCGTTTGCGCTCAGGAACTCGTATCAAGATGATCTACAACTTTTATTTCAGACCATTCTTTCAAATTCTGCTTTAATATTTCTATAAATTTCATCAAAAGTTCGAGCAAATATTATATTTCACAAGATAAAATAATTTAAGCACAAAACAACTATCAAACACTCAATTCCCTATAAAATTGACATCATATGAACGTTAAAAATCATGGAAAAGTGAGTGTTATCAAGATCGTAACAAGAACTTTAGTTTGATGCAAAAAAGATCAAAAATAATTTTAAAATGAATAAATTATGATTAAATTTAAATTTTAACTTATTTTATTTTCCCTCTCTTCTTTTAATTTTTTTTTCTCCCTCTCACTCATTTCTCTTGATGTGAACATATGTTTTTATTATTTTGTAGTATATATTATTTTTTTCTATATTATTATATATTTAAATATGTCTATATTTTTATAAGATATCAATTTTTATAATTTCTATTTACATAATTTTGAATTATAATAATTATTATTGCGACGAAGAAGAATGTGATTGTATTCATTCATGAGAACTCTTTATTTTTCTTAGAAAAATGAAAAAGTAGAATTCGTATTATTAATATAAATTTAGAGATGAATATCGAAAGTATATAGCTTTATTATTTGGTTTAAATTTATTTAATTTGTAGTTATGTTTGGCTATGAATGATTTATTTAATTATTTATATAAACATATATGGTATTTTTTAATTCAAAATTAATTTTAAAATGAAATATGATTTTTTTTTACTTTTTAAATTTTTCAGTCACATGTTAAATTTGATATATAGTCGAAATAGTTGGGTGATATATTAAATTTTGTCTACAATTTATGATGGAATAAAATAGATTGAATATCATAAAATTTGTATTTGCATATGAAAACAATTAGTTTAGGGTAAATATCAATTTTTAGTCTATCGTTTAGACGTTTTCTCAAAAATATTTCACTCTAAACATAATTACAAAATAATACTCATCGTTTCATTTTTTTTTTCTTATTTGCATAATTTTACGTTGAAAAATTATTAATATGATACAATATCATTATTATAAGAAGATAATATTATATATTATATATGTCAAGTAGGGCTGTAAACGAGCCGAGCCGAGCCGAGTACTATCAGGCTCGAGCTCGGCTCGATAAAAATTTCGAGCTCGAAATCAAGTTTGAGTTCGGCTCGTTTACTATCGAATCGAGCTCCGAACGAGTTTTTTTCGAGTCGAATCTCGAATAGCTTGCGAGTAGCTCTATTCATTTACAGCCCTATATATGTGTGCAGCTCACATGAATATAAAATTATTATTATCGCACGTTGCCGGGTGGTACACTAGTGCGCAGTAAAAGCTCATATGTGACTATTTTATACTCCCTCCGTCCACGAAATGAGTACTCATATTTTCTTTTTGGTCCGTCCACCAAATGAGTACCCATTTCTTTTTTTGGTAAGTGTACCCCACACATCCCACTCACAATAAAAGTGGGTCCCTTATTCCACTTACACACACTTAATAAATTTCTTAAAACCCGTGCCACCCCCAAATGGGTACTCATTTCGTGGACGGAGGGAGTATTCATTTTTTATAGCGAAAATGTAATGAATCTCCAACATAGTCCCCATCTACAATTCAGCATCTTCAATTCCTTGCTTTTCGTTTCTATAATATATATATACATCCATATAGAAATAATAACGACGACAATAACAATAATAATCATCACCTAGCCATGAAAATGTAAATTTTAGAATCATCAACAATAACAATCAATCCTTCATCTCCTACTAAGATGATCAATGAATTTCTCTAGATTCTTACACGACGAACCACCGTCGCTAACACTCTTGCCACACATTTCCTTCAATTTCGATGCATTTTCCTTGAACTTACTATCACAAAACAACATGTCAATCTTCTTCTTGATCTCATGCCTCGATCTAATGCCCACTTCATCAAACTCAATTTTCAACCCAATCTCCCACTTCTCACAGATGTCCCTCTCATTATGCAATTGGTCCGCAAAATAGGACCAACATAGGAAAGGGACCCCTCTGCTCACGCCTTCAAGAGTCGAATTCCATCCACAATGCGATACAAAACACCCGATTGCTGAATGCGACAGAACTCTATTTTGGGGCGCCCATTCTACAATCTTCCCGAGCCCACTCACCCTCTCCAAGAACCCATCCGGATACGCAACCCGTGACCCGTTCGCAAGGTCCGGTCGGATGACCCACAGAAAGGCCCGACCCGATAGCTCGAGCCCGAGAGCCAACTCATCCAGCTGTTGCTGAGAGAAAACTGCAAAACTTCCAAAAGAAACATATATCACCGATCCATCCAGTTTACTATCCAGCCAGCTTAAACATGATGAATCTTCGGAATAAAAATTGGTGGATCTTGAATTGTTGGAGTCGAGTAAATTCAACGGCCCGACGGGTAAGATGTTTGGGAGCAACTCGGCAACTGCAGGTTCAAGTTCATAACAAGTGTTGCAGAGCCACAGCTTAGCTTTCCCAGCGTCTTTGTATCCTTTCACGAGTTCAAAGAAGTGCTTTTCCGCTTTTAGGTCGCCGGCAAAGCTCCATGGAAGCTCTTTTCCACTCCATGATGGTATATCATCTGAGAGGCTAATTACATCCCCATTCTTGAGTGGCCCTGCAATTAATAAAACAACTTTATACAATTCAACGCAAGACTCTCCCAATAAATCTCCTAATAGATGAAGGTATAGCGATAGAGCCATAAATATTTGTGGGAGGAATTTTATAAGGCAATATGTAGAAGTTCAAAATTATTTAGAAGTTAGTATTTTTAATACAGACTATGCAGTCATAATCTTTTTAATTAGTTCACAATAATAATAAGAAAAAATAATCAACCGATGAATTATTGAAGCATCCACAATATAAGATATTTTGTTATAAAAAATAATCCATCGAAGAAAAATGAAATGAAATGAAATAAAATAAATCATAAATATAATTTTAGGTACGTATAATTTTAAATAGAAAAATTGCGATCAATATTTGAGAAGAACTAATAATCATTATAAATTGCTTCCCAAATATGTTTTGATATTTACATCTTAAAGAATCAAATGAACTTTACAATTACAACAAATTGAAGCTTAAATCTAGCTAAAATAAAATTAACTTCATTCAATAGAATATAGTACTCCCTCCATCCCAACGAAAGTGGTGCGCTTCTTTTCGGCACGAGATTTAAGGAGAATAAGATTGTAGTGTAAAGGTGTGTGGGGCCACATTGTTTGTAGTGTAAAATTATTACCAAAAAAGGAAATGCACCACTTTCGTTGGGACGGCTCAAAAAGGAATACGCACCGCTTTCGTTGGGACGGAGGGAGTAATTTTTTTTATTGAAGTGGACTCGTAATATGATTAAGCACCCTACTACTAGACCGACAACACACATACATCATAATATAGTAATTTGCAAATTAATAAAAAAATATTGCTTGTTAAATCAAATTAAAAACAATAATTAGGAATTTGTGGATTTTTTTGAATTTTAAAATATCAAGTACTGGATGAAGGGATTTCATGGTAAAGAATATCTTTAGAAGCTTAAATATGGAAAGATTAGGATATAATTTTATTACCATTTGCATCTAGAGTTCCTTCTTCCAACAATTTTAGAGTGTGCAGCATCATGGCCAAGCAGGCGGCGGATGGCGGCGAGAAACCGACAGGCTCGGCTCCCATGTTCTCGGCAATGTCAAAAATCCATGGAAACGAGAGATCAGCGATGACACAGCTGATCTTCTCGTTTGGATTCTCACGGTTGATCCTCTGAAGCAATTCTGGTAAGCTTTGCGGCATTGTCTTCGGGAGAGTTTGAAGCAGCGTGAAGGGGCTGTTTGGATCGTCGTCCGGCGTTAGCCCGTCGGGGACGGTCGTCATCACTAAGTTGTTGTCGGAATGTAACACCCGGGCTTTTGATGACGTGTTTAATTTCTTGAGTTTGAGTAATTAGGGTTTAGATCCCTTGTTTGATTTACTTTGTAAAGAGATGAGGAGTTATATGAAGTTTTCTTGTTATTTTTTTTAAGATGTTGAGATGTTCTTTCGATGATGTGAGAATGATGTGAGATTTTATATCCGTATTTGAGTTTGAGTATTTGAATAATTCGAGATAATTATTTGAATGAGAATGATGAACTCGGAAGTGAGATCTGAGTCCGTTAAGACGTTTTTCAAAATTTTGACTTTTTGACGATGAATAGTAAAATACTGCTATTTCGTCTTTTGTCGACTTTCAAAATCTTATGTGCACGTCGTCGAGAAATATTCTTAGTTTTTCGATACGAGTCCAATAATGAAAGTTTTTATTTTTGGACGACGAGTGAATAGTAAATCAGGATTTCTCGATAAACGAAATGAGCTCGTTTATCAGAATTTCGAGAACGAGCTTGCGTTTTCTTTATTTATATAGAATTACGAGTGCAATGAAAGTGAGTAGAGGTTGAGAGGGCGAGTAACGAAGAGTATGGGTAGTTAGTCGTTAAAACGAGACGAAACGAGATATTTAACGACTAACGGGTTAATATCCTAAATATCTAAACCTACCCTACCCCAAACCACCCCCCAACCAACCAAACCCACTCACTCACACTATATCACGTTGATATCAGCCACTGTCAATCTTTGACAGCCTAAACAAAATTGGCAGAAACTGTCAATCTTTGACAGCCTGCACTAAAAGAGCAATATCTCCAAAAACCTTTAACCTTTTTGGTTAACTACCATTTTTAGAGTGAACTATACTTCATGGAGTTTTTGAGATCAATTGGTATGAGAGTTTATGATGATTGAGTTGGTTGTTATGAATTTTTAAAGATGACACAAAAACAGCAAAACTTTCTAGAAAACAACTTGATTATATTTGTTTTGATGGATGATACGATATGACTAAATGGTGTGAGTTGTGAGAGTTATGATTAACGCACATAAATGTTGGTATCTGACACTCGAACAATTGGTGTCGAGTATAAATGATAGTTTACTGATAAAGAGTTTTGATGATTTTGAATTGTTTGGTTTGCGTTGAAAAGATGTCAAGATGTTAAGTTTTGAGTCGAGAGACGAGTTCACGTAGTGAGATTCACGCGTTGAAATCTCGTGGCTGACATTATATATGAATAGGTCATGCCGAAATTTTTAGTGAAATTAGAATTTGAGCATAGTCAATTCTTGTTGACCCGTGACTCAAATACATGCCTAATGGAAAGTTTAACTTTCTAATCGGTTAATTAGACGAGATGAGAGCGAATAGATCTGCTAAGAAAGTAGACTTTTCGATGTGTTAAATATTTCTTTTAATTGAAGCGCTGCTAATTATAACATAAGGATGTTATAATTAATGAGTAATGACGAGAGATAATAATTGTTATATTGATTAACAATCAAGAGAGATGAACATTAGAGATACTAATGTTTCATAAAAGAAATTAGATTATTAATCGAGGTTTCTTTTATAACTTCTCACCAATTCTTCATAACGATGAAGGTCCTGTTGGGAAGTAACGACTTGAGGGAGAGAGTGACGTTACTCATTGATACAGAGACACAACGAGGTGGGCATTACTTTCATATATATCAAATGAGTTTAAATGTTACGTTCAAGCAAGTTATTTCATGATAAAATCTTTGAGTTAAAGTTATTTCAAGTATTGTCTTGCCATAAAATGTTTAAATTTTAGTATGATATCTATCTGCTTTGGCTTTGCCAATGATGCAATCGAATTCGGGTCCTGAGCAGTTGATAGCTATCCTGCCAGGACTAGTGTACACCAGTGACCGTGAGTCATCTAGCGGGTTGGCCGGTCAAGTGACCGTGAGAGGTGGCCACCTCTCCGGCACACAGTTTCAGATATGATAGATTACAAAAGAACTTAGTCTGATCAGACGAACTTTAAGAATCACAAATGAACTTAGTAAGCTTGGGCCTTTTTAGCGAAAAACTCCCTTGCTGTACTGTTTATGATGGCATGACAATTTACAGTTTTGAAGCATGTATTTTTATACCTAGGCATACGTGCCCACTGAGTGCTTTTGTACTCAGCCCTGCATATGTTTTCTAAATGTGCAGGTTGAGCTGATGTGATGATGGTGCTGCAATGAGCGGAGTCTCCAGGGTTGTTAATAAATAGTTAACCTGTCTACAATATGTCTTCATACATATGTCTAGCTACTTTCCGCTGCAAGATGTTGTTGATGTTATAGTATGTTATGTCATACTTTGAGTCTTAAGAGAATGGTTTCATACGATGTATAACTTGATTAATGATATTAATTAAGTTTTATGCTGTCTTTCATAGACTGTTTTCAATTGAGTATTAATGAATAAAAATGACGAGTTTTATTAAGATGAGTAAGTTTTACGGCTATAAATGACGCCCCTTTTCTTCCCCTTCTTCTTTAACCCCATCCCTAGTCGTGGATCACTCGGCCTAACTATCCCTAGTTAGGGCGGGCTGTGACAGAGTGGTATCAGAGCGAAGGAAAGCTCTGAATTAGAAGTCTTGAGTTTAGTCTAGAATGAGTCACTAGACTAATAGTTATTAACAACCGTGAGCTCAGCGCACCATCACACCAGGCTCAACGAGGTATGTAAAATTTCAAAGTTTATTTGACGTTAAATTTTGAAGAGCATGATGTTGAGGTTATATGATGAGTTATGATGTTACACTTTAAAGGTGCATAGTTTGAGTTTGAGGATGACAACATGATTAATAATGAGTTATTATGTTGTAAGAGCATATGTTGATGTTACATGATGAATCATGAGAGCGTTTATATCATATGATGTTATATGATTGAGGATGCATAATTATGAGTTATGATGTGATGTATTTGAGATGTTTTGTGATGAGAATTTTTTGAGCAGTTGTGATAAGTCACGATGATTTAGATGAAGGAATCTAATGTCATTGTTAAGAGAGATTTTTTTTACTAAGTAGAAGGATTAAATGAGAACTTAGAGCTAAAGCTTGAGAGAATTAGCAATTGCTTTAAGTACTTGTTGGTTTGAGTTATGAGTTTGAGTTATGAGCTTGAGTATAATAGCATGATTAATGATGAGTTATTAGCATGCTGCAATGAGATATTGTACGATATGTTGAGTTATTTTGTGACGCGAGTTTTGCTCACGCAACCTTAATGGTACTTGAGGAGGTATCATGAGCCATAGTCTTTGGAGATGGCTTTGAGAGAGAATTGTTGAGTTGTCTTACTGAGTCACGATGATTTAGATTAAGGGATCTAATATCATTGTTTAGAGAGATTCCCTACTAAGTAAAGACGGGACGAGATGAGAATTTAGATGTTTTGAGCTTGAGTTTTAAGATAACAGTACTACTTAATAGGAGTTTTGCTAAGTTATGTTTTGTTTATTTCTGTTGCTGGAGCCAAGTAGAGTTAGTTCCTAGAGTCACCTTTAAGTTCTCCTTATAGGTTGGCCAGGACTGTTGGCACTGCACGAAAGTGGACTGTTGTGAGATCGAACTCAGGAAAGATCGGATACGAGGACGAGGCGTACAGTATGTGGTACAGAGATACCCTAGCAGATTTTCAAACACATGTTCATAGACTATGAAAGGATGAAAGCCTTATGGTTGTTACTAGACTGGATGGCATCGTGCACCTAGTCCCCGTGCTACCAATCGAGTGGTAGGATTGAGCAAGGAAGAAAGCCACTCAATATGATGGGACATGTTGTCTTGAGCATTGGACCCACAGGAGATGAGATTTGTTACAGATACCCAGATTTTCTATGCGGATCTACTGACCGGATGCTTGTTTTCTACCAGGGACTCTAGAAGAGTGTAGTAGATATCGAGTCGATCCTTGAGTATCAGTTACCAAAGATGATAAAATGATAAACGATAATGAGGATGAGAAGTAGCCGAGGAGGGCTAGAGTTGATGAGGATGAGAAGAGAAGTCGATGTAGGCTAGAGCTAAGGATGATCTTGAGAGTATGCGCGGTACACCCTCGTTTTTGATTAGTTGCAATTACATTGCGATGTATATAACTTACTTAGGAGATACTGGTACTTGAGATTTTGACATGATGATAGATAAGCATGCGAATTTAGTACCCTACTGATGTTAAATAGATGGATGTTCCTAGTGTGCTAAAGTAGCAACTAGATGAGTTAACTGGTAGCAATTACCGTAGGAGGTCCAGACCGAGACATAGTACTATTAATGGTGTCGATTTAGAAGGGACATTACGATAGATACTATGGTTTTTGTAGGGTTTAAATAACCCCTTTATGTAAGCCCTCTAAAAAGAGGCATTCTACTGATGGATATATTAGGTTGACCAGAGTGGTCTTTTTGTTAGCATTTCGTGAGTGCTTATTGCCTTACAGATGAATGTTAAGGTGACCGTGAGGGTTTCCTTAAAGTTGAGTTAGTAAATTGAACTTGAGTTTTGAGGATGCTTAGAGCGTTGGTCGAGTTGAGTTTTCCTTTTGTGATTCCAAAAATGCCTCAAAGATGTCATCAAGAGTGTGATGTGAAGGATAGGCGGGATAATACTCCGCCACCACCACCGCAACATGAGAGGAGAGTCGAAAAATATTGAACTTTCGAAACAAGAGTCTAGAACATAGGACCCTGAGTTTAAGCTTTTAGCTTGCTGGTGTGAACTTAAGTTTTGTTATGTATAGTATGTTGAGGGTTTAGAAGACACAGAATTTCCAAGTTCGGGATAGTATATCCCGTGTGACTGGGGAGTGATTATGTTGGACCTGGCCAGTCCGCATGATCCAAATCTCAGTAGACGTGTTTTGGGTTTATAAACCCACGTGTTTCAACTTTTGGTTGAAAAGCCAGATGGGTTCTTACTCTAGGTCATTTTTGTTCGACTTGGTAGTTACTTCATTCTACCCTCTGGTCATTCATTTGAGTCTCTTGAACAATTTGTTTTGATGTCATTCTAGGGTTGAACCCTTACAACTTTTGAGTTATCCTAGTAGATTCTTTTGATGTATAAGACTAGTGAGAGGCACGTCAGAGGACTTTAACACCCGAGCAACTGGTAAACTACACCTGAGAACAATTCAAGGCTACTCTTGAGAAATATGTACCAAGGAGTACAGTAAGCAGCAAGAGGCTGACTATCGAAGTTTGATGCACGGAAAGAAATCGGTTGTAGAGTATAACCGAGAATTCTGTGAGCTATCACGATTTGCTCATCAGAAGATGGATACTGATGATGAGATGTCTGAGTTTTATGTGCCGGTTTAAGGCAGAACTTTAAGGTAGTATTGGGCAAGTTATTGGATGCATCAGTTAGAATCCTGTTTAATACAGGAGCCTCGCATTCTTTAAGTGTTTGAAGCATGTTACCTTCAAACTCGAACCAAAACGAGCTAGTCCCAAGTTGAGAGTAATCACTCCTGTAGGAAGAGCTACTACAGTTTCTCACATGATTTCTAAATTAGAGTTTGAGTTAGGATCACTAAAGATGAAAACAAGAACCTTGCACTTAATGCCTATGTGGAACGTAGACATTATTCTAAGGATGGACTGGTTAGCAGAGAACTTTGCCCCGATTGATTGTAAGAAGAGACAGATAACTTTCCAACCACCTGGGAAGGAACAGACATGTTTTCACGACATTGATAGAAAGAAGAGAATTCCAATCATTTCGGCACTTCAGGCGTCGAAATTGGTAAAGAAGAAAGGAGCACAAGCTTACCTAGTTTACTTGAATGATGAAGGAGAATCAAGTAAAAACTTTGAGGATGTAGTAGTGGTAAGGGAATATAGAGATGTATTTCCCGAGGTCTTACCAGGATTGCCACCAACAAGATAGTTGGAGTTCACTATCGACCTAGATACTGGATCAGCACTAGTGTCGAAGGCACCCTATAGAATGGCGCCTAAGGAGCTACAAGAGCTGAAGATTCAGCTACAAGAATTGCTCGAGTTAGGTTTTATTAGACGTAGTGTATCCCCGTGGGGAGCACCAGTCTTTTTTGTCAAAAAGAAGGATGACACGTTGAGAATGTGCATAGATTATCGAGAGCTGAATAAATTGACACTCAAGAACAAATATCCTTTGCCGAGGATAGATGACTTGTTTGATCAATTACGAGGAGCGAGTTTTTCTTGAAAGTTGACTTGAGATCATAATACCACTAGTTCAAATTTTGACAGGAGGATACACCTAAGACAGCTTTTCAAATGAGGTATGAGCACTATGAGTTCATAGTTATGCCATTCGGTTTGACGAAGGCACCAGTAGTTTTCATGGATCACATGAATCGAGTGTTCCATCAATAACTGGATAAATTTATCCTAGTTTTCATAGATGATATTCTCATCTATTCGAAGAATTAGCAGGAGCGCCAAAACATTTGAGAACGATGTTGGAAACGCTAAGAGTTGAGAAGCTTTTTGCCAAATTCACCAAGTGCGAGTTTTGGTTGAACGAAGTAACTTTTCTAGGACATATTGTATCATCCGAAAGAATTAAAGTTGACCCCGTCAAGGTACAAGTTGTACATGAGTGGAGATCACCAACTACGCCTAACGAGATTCGCAACTTTTTAGGTTTAGCAGGATACTATCAGAGGTTTATTAAAGGATTTTCCATGATAGCAAGACCGAGAAAAGAAGTTAAGTACAATTGGAAAGAGGAGTGTAAAGAGAGTTTTTAAGAGCTTAAAGGAAATTGACTACAGCACCAGTGCTGCTAGTCCCGGAAATGGATAAAGAGTATACCATCTACACAGATGCGTCAAAGAATGGGCTAGGATGTGTTTTGATGCAAGAAGGAAGAGTTATAGTCTATGCATCACGACAACTTAGATCCCACGAGATAAATTATCCAATGCATGATTTAGAGCTTGCAGCCGTTGTGCATGCCCAAAAAAAAAAAAATTTGGAGACATCATCTCTACGGAGTTAGATGTGAGATTTTCACGGACCACAAAACTTTGAAATACTTTTTCAAGCATAAGGATATTAACATGAAGCAAATGAGATGGCTCGAATTAGTAAAGGATGTTAACTGCGACATTAACTATCACCCTGGCAAGGCCAATGTAGTAGCCGATGCATTGAGCCGAAAGGTCTCGTCAAAGTTAGGATGTATTCTCACGAGAGAGGATGAGCTTATAAAGGACTTTGACAAGATGAGGATAGAGATGATAAAACCACCAGGGACGATAGCAAGTATTGTTGCGACGATGCCTAGTTTGAGGAAAATGGTGATTGAAGCACAAGGAAAGATGAGACAATGAACAAGTTACGAGAAAGGATAAGAGCAGGAGATCTCAAGAGTTAAAAAAAAAAAAAAAAAAAATCAGACAATGCTATCTTATTTGAGGGGAGAAGAGGCATTCCCGCGATGATGAACTTAAGAATAAGATCATGAGTGAGACTCACGACACGCCTTACACCGCCCACTCAGGAGGCACAAAGATGTATCGGGATTTGAAAAAGAGATTTTTGTGGGACGGAATGAAACAAGACATAGCTTCGTTTGTAGAGCGATGCTTAGCTTGTCAGCAAGTGAAAGCATTACACCAACGACCCTATGGGAAGTTAAAACCGTTGGAGATTCCCGAGTGGAAATGGGATCACATAGCGATGGATTTTGTGACAGCTTTACCCAAAAGTCAAAGAGGAAATACAGCAATTTGGGTGATTGTAGATCGACTAACAAAATCTGCACATTTCATACCGATCCTAATCGCGTATGGACCAGATAAGTTAGCACAATTGTACGTTCGTGAGATTATAAGATTGCATTGAGTACCGGTGTAGATCACACCTCAGAGAGAGATCCGAAAAAAAAATCATCACGTTTTTGGATGAGTTACAAAAAGAGTTGGGTACAAGGATGAATTTTAGCATAGCAGACGATGGAAGATATGATAAGAACTACTATCCTTGATAGAGGAGTACATCAGGAGAATGTGTTGCCACTAATTGAGTTTGCCTATAAGATGTGAGACAAAGTTTCGAGATTGGAGACAAAGTTTTCTTGAAGGTTTCACCCTCAAAAGGGGATGAATAGATTTGGAGTTAAAGGACAGCTTAGACCCAGAGTTATAAGTCCTTACGAGATATTGCAAAAGATAGGTCCAATAGCGTACAGGTTGGCTTTGCCACCTAGCTTTGGAAATGTGCATAACGTGTTTCACGTGTCACAATTGAGAGGATATATATTTTCGACCCAAACCATGTGGTTTACTAAGAAGAAATGATCTTAGAACCAGACTTGAGTTATGAAGAGAGACCTCAGATGATGCTAAATCATAAAATTTGGCAATTGAGTAATAAGTCGATTGCATTGGATAAGGTTCAATGGAGATATGATAGTTAGAAAGAAGTGGAAAGAGAGCTTGAGGATAAGATGTGAGAGAAGTATCCGAAACATTTACAGGAGGTACAAATTTCGGGACGAAATTTATTTTAAGGGGGAGGGTATGTAACACCCGGGCTTTTGATGACGTGTTTAATTTCTTGAGTTTGAGTAATTAGGGTTTAGATCCCTTGTTTGATTTACTTTGTAAAGAGATGAGGAGTTATATGAAGTTTTCTTGTTATTTTTTTTAAGATGTTGAGATGTTCTTTCGATGATGTGAGAATGATGTGAGATTTTATATCCGTATTTGAGTTTGAGTATTTGAATAATTCGAGATAATTATTTGAATGAGAATGATGAACTCGGAAGTGAGATCTGAGTCCGTTAAGACGTTTTTCAAAATTTTGACTTTTTGACGATGAATAGTAAAATACTGCTATTTCGTCTTTTGTCGACTTTCAAAATCTTATGTGCACGTCGTCGAGAAATATTCTTAGTTTTTCGATACGAGTCCAATAATGAAAGTTTTTTATTTTTGGACGACGAGTGAATAGTAAATCAGGATTTCTCGATAAACGAAATGAGCTCGTTTATCAGAATTTCGAGAACGAGCTTGCGTTTTCTTTATTTATATAGAATTACGAGTGCAATGAAAGTGAGTAGAGGTTGAGAGGGCGAGTAACGAAGAGTATGGGTAGTTAGTCGTTAAAACGAGACGAAACGAGATATTTAACGACTAACGGGTTAATATCCTAAATATCTAAACCTACCCTACCCCAAACCACCCCCCAACCAACCAAACCCACTCACTCACACTATATCACGTTGATATCAGCCACAACACACACACTAACACCTAAAACACACACACACTTCACGTATAACACCATTTTCTTTGGTGTTGGAGCTTTTGACTTTCGATTTGAGCACCGAGACGAGCGCCGATCATCTTTTCGATCACGTATCTAAGTAGGTAAGATCTCTACCTACGTTTTGATGGTTTTCTTTTCGATTTTCGTCGACGTCGAAAAACGTCGATTCTCGACTTTATTTTGAAACGACGTCGGATCGTCGTGAAATTTTAGTATGTTGTTCTTGGGTAGATGTTGAGCATGTTTAATGAAGGGAGTAAGAACGGAACGGACCGTAGCTATGAAACCCATGAGGGCAGCCCCGTTTTTCACATATTAGCTTGTCTTTCGATTTTTGTTTGATCGTTTTGACTTGATATTTGTGCTTAGGGGTATGCTAGAATCGATATATATTAAATTCGTATTTTTCCAAGCACGAAAATTGTATAAGTTTTTAGAGTATGATTATTTAAATTCGTGAAGTTTGGGACGTTGCATAATGAATATTATTGCGTATATGTGTTCTACGATATCACATGAGCATGCTAATTGATTTACAATTTATGGATGATAATTGTTGAACGAAATTAAAACTGGAATTCTGTCAAAATTTTACAGCCGTTTCAAGCTTATGTTTCGATGAGTTTTCATTGCTTGATGGCTCTGAAATTTTAGTATGTTTATCTATGATATGTGTATTTCGTCGCTGCAAAATTTCATGTCTTTTAGATGATGTTTGCTATTTTAAAGATATTTTGAAAAATCCTTGACAGAATCTGTTAACTGTTGGTAGACTTCACAAAAACGTTTATATCTATTAATCCATGAAGGATTTTGCATCACCGTTTTTTTTAAACGAAACTAGACTTCAATACTTTTCTAAAAACATAAGATTTCGATTTTTATGATCTCTGAAACAGAGCAGTTTATTATTTCAAAAATGCCCTGTTCTGCTGTCATATTTGTCCAACAGTAAAAGTGTATGAGTTTCATTGTTTATTTGGCAGATCATATGAACGTTTTCTCTTGTGAAATTTTAACCAAATCTTCAAGGATACCTTTAGTTTTGGCTGATTAAATTTGATGGAATTTTATTAAGGTTCGCCTTGGTTTCTAATGGCCTAAACAAAATTGGCAGAAACTGTCAATCATTGACAGCCTGCACTAAAAGAGCAATATCTCCAAAAATCTTTAACCTTTTTGGTTAATTACCATTTTTAGAGTGAACTACACTTCATGAAGTTTTTGAGATCAATTGGTATGAGAGTTTATGATGATTGAGTTGGTTGTTATGAATTTTTAAAGATGACACAAAAACAGCAAAACTTTCTAGAAAACAACTTGATTATATTTGTTTTGATGGATGATACGATATGACTAAATGGTGTGAGTTGTGAGAGTTATGATTAACGCACATAAATGTTGGTATCTGACACTCGAACAATTGGTGTCGAGTATAAATGATAGTTTACTGATAAAGAGTTTTGATGATTTTGAATTGTTTGGTTTGCGTTGAAAAGATGTCAAGATGTTAAGTTTTGAGTCGAGAGACGAGTTCACGTAGTGAGATTCACGCGTTGAAATCTCGTGGCTGACATTATATATGAATAGGTCATGCCGAAATTTTTAGTGAAATTAGAATTTGAGCATAGTCAATTCTTGTTGACCCGTGACTCAAATACATGCCTAATGGAAAGTTTAACTTTCTAATCGGTTAATTAGACGAGATGAGAGCGAATAGATCTGCTAAGAAAGTGGACTTTTCGATGTGTTAAATATTTCTTTTAATTGAAGCGCTGCTAATTATAACATAAGGATGTTATAATTAATGAGTAATGACGAGAGATAATAATTGTTATATTGATTAACAATCAAGAGAGATGAACATTAGAGATACTAATGTTTCATAAAAGAAATTAGATTATTAATCGAGGTTTCTTTTATAACTTCTCACCAATTCTTCATAACGATGAAGGTCCTGTTGGGAAGTAACGACTTGAGGGAGAGAGTGACGTTACTCATTGATACAGAGACACAACGAGGTGGGCATTACTTTCATATATATCAAATGAGTTTAAATGTTACGTTCAAGCAAGTTATTTCATGATAAAATCTTTGAGTTAAAGTTATTTCAAGTATTGTCTTGCCATAAAATGTTTAAATTTTAGTATGATATCTATCTGCTTTGGCTTTGCCAATGATGCAATCGAATTCGGGTCCTGAGCAGTTGATAGCTATCCTGCCAGGACTAGTGTACACCAGTGACCGTGAGTCATCTAGCGGGTTGGCCGGTCAAGTGACCGTGAGAGGTGGCCACCTCTCCGGCACACAGTTTCAGATATGATAGATTACAAAAGAACTTAGTCTGATCAGACGAACTTTAAGAATCACAAATGAACTTAGTAAGCTTGGGCCTTTTTAGCGAAAAACTCCCTTGCTGTACTGTTTATGATGGCATGACAATTTACAGTTTTGAAGCATGTATTTTTATACCTAGGCATACGTGCCCACTGAGTGCTTTTGTACTCAGCCCTGCATATGTTTTCTAAATGTGCAGGTTGAGCTGATGTGATGATGGTGCTGCAATGAGCGGAGTCTCCAGGGTTGTTAATAAATAGTTAACCTGTCTAGAATATGTCTTCATACATATGTCTAGCTACTTTCCGCTGCAAGATGTTGTTGATGTTATAGTATGTTATGTCATACTTTGAGTCTTAAGAGAATGGTTTCATACGATGTATAACTTGATTAATGATATTAATTAAGTTTTATGCTGTCTTTCATAGACTGTTTTCAATTGAGTATTAATGAATAAAAATGACGAGTTTTATTAAGATGAGTAAGTTTTACGGCTATAAATGACGCCCCTTTTCTTCCCCTTCTTCTTTAACCCCATCCCTAGTCGTGGATCACTCGGCCTAACTATCCCTAGTTAGGGCGGGCTGTGACACGGAATCATCTTCTTCAGCAGCAGATGTTGCATTTGCGGCGGCAGAAACTATTTTGTCATGTATGGATTGGGCGTTAACAAAGGTGACCTTGATGCCGTGTTTGGCTATTTGGCGGCACAGGCTCATGAGCGGCTTCACATGGCCTTGGGCAGGGAGTGGAACGGCCAATACGTGAGGTTTGTTGCCGGTTACCGCCGCCATCGGAGCTCGATCGCCCCCTCTTTTCACTAAAATTTGAAGAGTTTAGAACGAAATTTGAGCTTTTCTAATGTGGTTCAAAATTCAGATCTACGTTCAACCACAAGAAGGCAATCATGAAGTGATAGCACAATGATAGTACACTGATAGATATTTTTGTGGATTCTTTGTTTTTCAACTGATTTTTTATTAAGTTATGCTCCCTCCTTACCTAAAAAATTTGCCCCAATTTAGTTACATTCTATTATTATACTTGATTTATCGTCAATTTTATGATTACAACCCTTCAACACAACTTTTTATCAACGTTTAATAAAACTCGTGACGTTTCTCTTGGGGCTAACTTTAGAGGGACGGAAAGAGTAGGGTATTGCAAATCAACTTTTTTTAGGGACAAAATTATATACACTCAATCTGAAAGATAAAACCTAAGAAATACTGATCTTTTATAATTACACTTATTTAAGACTTTTTTAACCTTATATTGCATTATTTTATTTTTCATTGATGCTCGACTCGCAATCGACAAATGTCGAGCATTGGTGAATTTTCTAATAATGATCGATTGTTGAACTCACAATGATTGAGCATATCGAGCATTGATGTATTTACAACTAATACTCTACTCGAGAGGGCGAGCATATCAAACATTAATGTATTTACCACAAATACACTAATGTTCGATATACATGACGGTGTTGACACGCAATGGTTGAGCATTAATATTGCATTTATCACTAATGCTTGACTAGCTTGCATTGATTGAGCATGTCGGGCAATTAAAATTTGCGATTTCAGCAAAGTTTGCGATTTAAGTAAGGTCAACTTTGTCATTTCAAGCTCAAAATAGAAAATTTTTTTAGTTTTATTTAGTATTTTTTATTTTTTGTTTTTGAAAAAAGAAAATAAATTAAGACCATTTCCTTAATTTGTGTCCCCTATTTTCTGTTTATCCTAATTTATTTTCCTTAATTTTTTATAAGTTTTATTTTGTTCGGTAAAGAAGACATAAGTCAGTTTCAAAGAATCTATACCTATTATAAAAGAGCCTTGTTTTACAAAATTTGATTTGCCTATTATGTCCCTACTTTTTAATTTATTTTTAGGGTAATAATGTAATATCATTTTATTATTATTATTATTATTATTATTATTATTATTATTATTATTATTATTATTATTATTATTATTATTAGAAGAAGAAGAAGAAGAAGAAGAATCCTACACTAATCACAAATCTTTGTATTCTTAAGCGATATATATTATTATTATACATATTGTGTACTAATTGAACTCTAAAGCTTATTGCATTATGTAATACCCCGTTTCCTCGAGCTAAGTTTAGAATAATTTTGAACTTAGATTTAAGATGATTCACGCCGGATTGAGAAAAAGAAATTATTTAAATTCCAACAAAAATGATTTACGAAAGCATTTGTAAATTTTTAAGTTATTTAAATTTTTGTGCATTGCATATTAATTTAAATATGAGCATGTGTATATGTGAAATATTTTACATATAATTAATATTTATTTTTACAAGATTTAAATTAAAGTCTATGTTGGACTTTAATTATTTTATGTGTTGAGCTTTGATTTTTATATTGGACCCCTTAAGTTAAGTATTTGATTAACCAAATGAGAGCTCATTCACTTATAGATCCAACCCACACCTCCAAGCCCATGTAGCCCAATCTATTCCTTAATCCTCTAGATATTTTATTAATGGTGATTAGGGGATTGTGGAGAGGGCTAAGCCACGTAGCTTGCACTGTTTCTTTCTTCCTTGAAAAGAAACCCACCCCCACTTGATTTTCACCTTCATAACAGCAAGCTCTTCTCGAGCTCTTCTCATCCACAACTCTAAACAGCAAGCTCTTCTCATCAACAAGCTTCAATCGAAACCATACAAGCAATCCATACTTAGAGGTTATACCTCTAACCACCTTACTCTTTGAGACTCGGTCTTGTTGTTTCAAGAATCAGTAGCTACTTATTTTTTTCTCATATGTTAAAATGCTGGAAATTGCATTCATACTTTCAATCCATAGCAAACCAACAATTGTATGAGTTTGAACTTCAAAAGCTGTAAAGATGCAAACTTTATATATATATGCATATATCTTTGTATATCTACAATACATATGTGTGTAAAAGCAATTACAAAATGCCTTTTCTGTTGAATCGAAAATAGAAGGGTGAAGAAGCTTATGATGTTGAGTATGTGTGCTTGCTGTGTGTGAGTCGAAATCAAGGGGGAGGGCCGGCGACGGTCGGCGGTGGTTCCGCGCCACTGTTGACCGGAGTGCGCAGAGAGAGAGAGAGAGAGTGAGAAGGGCGGCGGTGGTTAGCTTCCGCTGCTGCGACCGCCGGATCTGTGAACAGGGGAGGGTTGAGAGAGAGACGAGGGAGATGGAGGGCGCGGCGGCAGTCCGTTTCTTCTGCTGCTGTCGGCCGATTCGAGTGAGGAGGGTGGGAGTTCGGCGGCGGCTGGTCTGGTGCAGTCGTCGGAGGGAGTTCTGGGTTCGGTGAGATAGAGGGCGAGTGATGGGGGCGGAATTCGAGAGAGTGAAGGGAGAGCCGAGGGTGGCGCGGCTTGTCGTTGCTACTTCCCCAGCGAGTCTCCGCGGCGGCGGAATTTCCGAGAGAGAAGGGGGCGAATTTTCTGGTGTCGAAGGGAGAGAGAGCAGATTTCAATTGCGTGTGTGTGTCGTGTGTTTGAATAAGGGAGGAGGGTTAAGGTTTGGGCCAATTCTTTGGGCCTTTCTTTTTTTCAGATGGGCTGATTTTATTTCATTTAATTAGCTGGGTCCATTTTATTTATTTAGTGAAGTGGGCTGAAGTTTTTAATTTGTTGGGCTGGGTTATATTTAAATGATCAGGCCCAATTCTTCTTATGTATTTGGGCTGCCCTATTTTTTAATTAATTAAACTTACTTAGTTTGATTAATTTATTTAAAGAATAATTTGCATAATGATATGATATTATTATTATGTACATATTTTAAGTAATTACTTATTATATGCTAAGCATGACATGAAATTGCTTTTACTTTGCAATAAAAGTATTTATGATGTAATTGGTTTTATTTATAATTCCAATTATTAAAGAACGATGAGTAAGAATATTGTTGGTGTTCTTAACTCAAGAGAAATGTTTTCAATTATTTATTCATTAAATTTTGAAAACCGGGCTAAGTGAATCATAGAATGTTAAGCACTTTACCGTGACTTGAGTTTAGATTAAAGAGACCTATTAAGAATAGATTTCTTGTAGGCTTTGAACGTCAGGAGGATTAGCACTGCTATTCCGATTCAGAGTTAAGGTTAAACGACAGGCTTTGCCTAAACAGGTGGGCTTATTTTTTCCAAATGTATGATTTAGCTATTGAGCTTAAATGTTCGTGAAATATAAACTGTTTATCCAATAAAATGTTTATGTGCACTCTGCTCTGTTTAATGCTCGCCACAACGAATCAATTGAGGTTCTCTTATAGCCTAACACGTTATTTGAGAATTGTGTACACCGTTAGCTGACTCGGTGGGTTGATCTCCATTCGGGCACTAACTAAGAGGCGTTATAAGGGTGCTTGCTGGATGTGTTCCGAAGCATGTAATGAAAGGGCCTGCCTGGGTAGCGTCCCGAGGTCAAAAGTAAACTTGTCTGGGTTACG
The DNA here is from genome assembly GCF_028751815.1 of Salvia miltiorrhiza. Classification (NCBI taxonomy): domain Eukaryota; kingdom Viridiplantae; phylum Streptophyta; class Magnoliopsida; order Lamiales; family Lamiaceae; genus Salvia; species Salvia miltiorrhiza. Next base: position 19,367,962 of record NC_080389.1, read on the forward strand.
CCCTCAGTTCAAGTAAATGGGAGAAATGGATCCGTCGGTGGCTAAAAGGTCCGGGATCATAGCGAGTAACAGAAATAAGTGTGACATCTGCGCGCAAACTAAGTATATATATATATATATATATATATATATGTATCTATATAATTGAAATGTTTTAACATGCTTAGAAGTTCTTTCACTTTAAAACCTTCTAAGTCATGTCAAGTATGATTGGATAAACTGTTCTTCAGGTTATGAAATGTTTTAAAGTTGTAGCCCACTAAGTACATTAGTACTTAGCCCAAATATTTTCAAATGTTTTCAGGTTAACGGCAAGTGATGACGGGGCAGAGCTGAGGCTAAGGTTCAACTCCATATTTTGACTTCCGCTGTAGAATTAGCCAGTATCTGTCTTTTGTTTTCCTTAACTTAAGACCTATTATGTTGTGACTCTAAACAATATCTTTTGTTGAGCCGAGACTTTTAATTCGCAAGCATTTCATTCTATAAATGTTGGTTATCTGAAACATGACACTAAACTTGTGATCCTAAAGTTATTATATTTGTTGATGGATTTGTATCACTTGAATACCTGTCTTTCTTCATCCAAAGGGGCTAAGCCCTATTGTTATCCCTTTTATTTGGATTTCACAAGGTTTTTCCCTTGTTCATTTTAAATGATGAGTCGTACCCCGGTTAAAGTATTTGTTTCAAGAATTGGGGTGTGACACATTATGTGAAGAAGAGTTTTCATCTCAACGATTATTCCAAAATTCTCAATCCGGGTAGACCTTTGCACCATCGGAATAGTGCCGCCGTCCAGCAATTCATCGCATCTGATCCCATCCACGGACCTGTGGTTTGTTATGATTTATCTCACAATTACTCTCCCCTCTGTGCGTGAGGGGGCGTGTATTAATTTTTATTTTATTTTTTGCTTCGTATGTGCTTGGCTAAGTTATGAGAAGAGATCTAATTATAAGTTTGTTCAAGTAGTCACTAGGATAACCGACCTTATTATGTTATTCTTAAGTGATGGACTGGATGGTTTTGTAGATGCAGATTTAGCAAGACCACCTTCTATTAATACTGCTCGCTCATCTTCTTTGATAGCTTCACTTTCCAATTCAGCCAGGTTATTATCCGAATGACTTTTGGGCAGAAAAGCAAATAGGAGATGATTAACAGAAGAAGATATGATAATATGGTTACCTTTGAGTGCAATTTCTTCTTCCTTTTTCATGGGATGTAGACTTTGTTGTTCTATGATTCTATATGAAACCACTTGACCTTTCTTATATTCGTGTTATGGCAGTAAACTTTTTTAATTTTCACTCTATCAGGAGAGAATTACATCTCTGTTATATATATGTAAAGTTCATGTTATTGTATGTCTATTTTTGTCTTCAAATACTGTTACGTTACCACGTTCAATCAAACGCATGGTTGGGCAACAATATATATATATATATATATATATATATATATATATTTGCATTATTATTCTTTTTTCATAATTAAAAATAATATGAGCCAAAATAAGTAAAACTTATTCCTGAATGGAAATCTTATTATTAAATAGTGCTATCTATATATATATGAAATGCCAGTTTTTGTTCTCGCCAATTTTTCTCTTTCCTTCTACCATGCACTTTTTTCACTTTTTCTCTCTCCTCTCTCTATCACACATTTTACACTATTTTTTTCCATACAATTTCTCTCTTTCTCTCTTCTATTCTATCTTTCATATTTTAGTGATTTTTAAAAAAATGATATATGAAAAGATATTAAATATGCATCTTAAATTAAAGATAATGACAAGATCTTTAATTTGGTATAAGAATCATAAAATATGAATTTGAAACAAACAAATTATTGTAGTTAAAATTTTTATGGTAATTATTTTTCTCTCTCCTCTTCCTCTTTCTCTATTATTTTATTATTTTATCTTTTATTTTTATACTCTATTATTATTGTTGTTATTCGTAATTGTTTTATCGTAATTTAATAATTGTTGTTATTATATTTTTTTTCTCTCTCTCTACTAGAAAATTTATCTCTTATTTTTCCTCTTTTGATGAAAAATTAATTTAGAATGAATAAGTTATGATAATTTAAAATATATTTTGTTCTTTCCTCTCTATTTTAATGAGTGTTAGTTTTCTCTTTAATGACATGTTTACGTATTTTTATTATATTAATTTAAGTTATTTTTCAATTTTTTGTATTTTTAGATAAAAATAAGTAAATATCATGTGTTTGTGTTTACATATATATAGATTTTTTGTATTATTTTTAATATAACTTTGTAGATGAAATTAGTATATATATTAAAAAATGTAATTTTAAATATTTTTTTTATATTTGTGAATTACTTATTTATTTATTTACTATGATGCATCATACTTTATAATTATAATAATGTATAATGCTAATTTTCATTATCAAATAATTATTAATTATTTAATAACTATAATTATCATTACACTTTATAAAAAGTTGAAAATTTATATTTTCAAATCCAAGATTTTATTGAGTCATTAATGTCGTTTAATAACGATGCACATGATTTTATTGAGTAATTGATGTCGTTTAATTTTGATACTCGCCGTGCATCGCACGGGAGATCGTTCTAGTTATAAAAGATAAAAGAAAAAAGAGGAATCTTATTTTATCAATAAAGATAAGTAAATCGGATTGAAGCCTTTAAAAGTTTATGATCAAATATAAGTAACTCTCCGTTAAATTGAAATCTATTGCACTTTCGCTTGAAGCCTTGAATAGTTGAATGTAAGTTTCATGAGTATACAAGATATATAGATGCAACAATTCATTATATTTAAATGGTTCTATAATGTATACATACGTAAAAGGTGGGGATGAGCCCTCAAAACAAAAACAAAAAAAGGTTTTTTAATTTTTGACATCCTTTGGTATCTGATGCTTCTCACAATTCTATGTTTGCTATTTTTTATTTTATTTTTTATAATAAGTTTGTTATCATATTTTAATCAATTATGATTCAAACCTCAATATTACAGGTTTTCTATTATTTTTCTTCTTTGTGCTGAAGTATGAGTACTCAGAATTTTTTGTCTACATCAAACTCACTTCTAGGTGAAAAAAAAAAAGATCTTAAATATAATGCCAATATAGCATGATCAATCTCAAACATGTGTCCTTAAACTGCATCTTAATTTCATGAATTGGATTTTTTTGCTTAATTTTATTTTAATTTTATATGTGATATTATAGCTACAGAGGTATATCGACAAAGAAGACTTTCACAAATGAAAAGAAAATGTTCGAACTTAAAACAACAGAATTCATGTTATATTAATAGTATGTAATACAATATTTTGAGAATCATATTTATTTATTGATACATAATATTTTATTAAATTTAAATTTGTTGTTTATGCACCCAGGTTCTATACTAAATGCATTAAAAAATGTATCTGATTACATTTATTGCGGAGCTACAAAATTTCAATACGAGCCTCCTACTTTTTGTTGCGATAATGAAAAGGTTATACTTCCATTTATTGAAATTCCCTAAGAATTATATGAATTGTTTACATCCGAATCACAAGAAGCTATGAATTTCCGAAAAAATATCCGCTCATACAATTGTATATTCTCATTTACTTCATTTGAAGTGAAATTGGATAAAGAGCTTGCATCTTCAACACGAGGAATTTATTCTTTCGGAGCACAAAGGAATGGTTTATCATGATCTTTCGGAATTGATAGCACAAGATTCAACCCCTTGCTTTTTTCAATTATATTTTTATGGAACAGGAAGGGAGGTAGAGCACAGAATAAGCATAATGCAAAATCAAAATATCTCAGAGATAGTAGTGAAGAAGCTTATAAAAATTTTGGAAGTCAATCCACATGCAAAAGTTTTTCGAAGATTGAAAGATTATAAATCAATGGATAATGCTCAACATCATATTTCAAAAGATGTGAACTTTGCAGATCAAGTTGCAGCGATATGGATCGAAGGTAATAATGATAACATACCATTTGAGCGAGATATTGTGGTTCTTGCTCATTCACGTGAGACACATAGAATAAAACATTATTACGGATGTTATGATCCATTGCAATATCCACTCCTTTTTCCAAGATGTGAAACAGGTTGGTATCAAAACATCAAAAAGATAATTGCAACAACACCTTTCTTTGGTAACAAGAATCTCAATACTACTTCATCACTATCAACAAGTATGAGTGCACATGATATCATCTTCGAAGAACAAGGTATGTATGTTTGCTAAGTTTTATATATTATTCCTGGTTAAAATTATTTTTTTATAAAATTCAAATAAAAAAAACTTCACAATTATTCACTTTTAATTCTTTTTAATGATACAGGAATCAATTTATGGAAATCAATCTTTGGAAAGATATGGCCATAAATGAAGCAGATAAGCTACAAAAAGTTTTAGATCAAAATCCAATTTATTTTGTCATCACAAATGTCACTGCAAAAAAGTTTTTGGGTAAATCATGCATGCATAGTTAAAATTTTAATTTATATTATATATATATATATATATATATATATATATATGTGTGTGTGTATGTATGTATGTTGTTATTCATGGTGGTAATATATAAATTAAAATTTTAACTATGCATGCATGATTTACCACCATGAATAACAACATATATATTAGCACCATAAATAACAAAATACTTTGCATGTCAGGTGCTTTGCAATTGCAAGCTATAGTGAGATTCGTATTGTAAATTTCACCAGAATGTCCAGAGATTAAACATATGGAGCAAAAGGTATGGAATAAATAATAAAAACTATTAATTTAAAGGTTTATTTTATTATTTTATTAATATAGTAATCAAATCAATCCTTTAACTTGTCTTATACTTATGTTAAATGCAGATCATGTGAAACTTATGATCCATTAATGATAACAACATCAAAAATGATTCAAAAAATGACAAATGCAAAGGAAGTGACATTGAAAGACCTTAAAGAAAATCAACATATATTGGTGAAGGTACATGCTAACAAATTAAATAAGTAATAGAAATCGAATAGAATAATCTTGCAAATGATTAGTTGCTTAGTTTCTTTTCCTTTTCGTTGATCTATACTTATATATTAATTGGGATTTATTTTTAATTATCACAATTTTCTATTTTTCTCTTTCAAGAATCTTACTATTGTTTTATGGGAATAGTTCAAGAGGTTGAAAATAAAGCAGCAATATGGTATAATTCTTGTAAAAAGTACTCAATATCATGCCCAAAGAATGCCGAAACCACAATATGCAAAAAATGCAATAAGGAGGTTGTTGAGACAACACTGAGGTAATGACCAAAGTACAAACACATAAAAATTTAATACAAAAATATATGTCATTATGATTAACATTTTTAATAGAATAGCCTTAAATGTCACACAAGGAGATTATGATGCAAATATTACAATGTTCGATGAGGTTGCAGCACTATATGAAGGATGCTTGGTGGATGAGTATATTTCTTCAATTAGTCGTGTAAGTTTATATTTTTTTCGTCAATAGTTGTTTGTCAAAATAAAAAGTACTCCATCCGTCCCACTTCAATTGGCACTTTTGAGTTGGGCACATAGATTAAGAATAAAGAGTTAAGAGTGTAAAGTAGGTAGGGTCCACTTATTTTATGTGAGTAGAGAAAGTAGGGACAACATACTATTTTAGGAAAGTGCCAATTGAAGTGAGACAAACAAAAAAGGCAAGTGTGCCAATTGAAGTGGGACGAAGGGAGTATCAATTTTAAATAATTCTACTCGTGATGTTAATTTAAATATCTAATTGTCACAGCCCGCCCTAACTATGGATAGTTAGGTCGAGTGATCCACGACTAGGGATGGGGTTAAAGAAGAAGGGGAAGAAAAGGGGCGTCATTTATAGCCGTAAAACTTACTCATCTTAATAAAACTCGTCATTTTTATTCATTAATACTCAATTGAAAACAGTCTATGAAAGACAGCATAAAACTTAATTAATATCATTAATCAAGTTATACATCGTATGAAACCATTCTCTTAAGACTCAAAGTATGACATAACATACTATAACATCAACAACATCTTGCAGCGGAAAGTAGCTAGACATATGTATGAAGACATATTCTAGACAGGTTAACTATTTATTAACAACCCTGGAGATTCCGCTCATTGCAGCACCATCATCACATCAGCTCAACCTGCACATTTAGAAAACATATGCAGGGCTGAGTACGAAAGCACTCAGTGGGCACGTATGCCTAGGTATAAAAATACATGCTTCAAAACTGTAAATTGTCATGCCATCATAAACAGTACAGCAAGGGAGTTTTTCGCTAAAAAGGCCCAAGCTTACTAAGTTCATTTGTGATTCTTAAAGTTCGTCTGCAGACTAAGTTCTCTTGTAATCTATCATATCTGGAACTTTGTGCCGGAGAGGTGGCCACCTCTCACGGTCACTTGACCGGCCAACCCGCTAGATGACTCACGGTCACTGGTGTACACTAGCCCTGGCAGGATAGCTATCAACTGCTCAGGACCCGAATTCGATTGCATCATTGGCAAAGCCAAAGCAGATAGATATCATACTAAAATTTAAACATTTTATGGCAAGACAATACTTGAAATAACTTTAACTCAAATATTTTGTAACGAAATAACTTGCTCAAATGTAACATTAAACTCATTTGATAGATATATAAAACTGAAATTAACAGTTAAATCATCTCATGCATTCATTCGTATAAGAGGCCTACGACACGCAGGGGATCTCTATATACGTATAGTAAAAGTAATGCCCACCTCGTTGTGTCTCTGTATCAATGAGTAACGTCACTCTCTCCCTCAAGTCGTTACTTCCCAACAGGACCTTCATCGTTATGAAGAATTGGTGAGAAGTTATAAAAGAAACCTCGATTAATAATCTAATTTCTTTTATGAAAAATTAGTATCTCTAATGTTCATCTCTCTTGATTGTTAATCAATATAACAATTATTATCTCTCGTCATTACTCATTAATTATAACATCCTTATGTTATAATTAGCAGCGCTTCAATTAAAAGAAATATTTAACACATCGAAAAGTCCACTTTCTTAGCAGATCTATTCGCTCTCATCTCGTCTAATTAACCAATTAGAAAGTTAAACTTTCCATTAGGTATGTATTTGAGTCACAGGTCAACAAGAATTGACTATGCTCAAATTCTAATTTCACTAAAAATTTCGACATGACCTATTCATATATAATGTCAGCCACGAGATTTCAACGCGTGAATCTCACTACGTGAACTCGTCTCTCGACTCAAAACTTAACATCTTGACATCTTTTCAACGCAAACCAAACAATTCAAAATCATCAAAACTCTTTATCAGTAAACTATCATTTATACTCGACACCAATTGTTCGAGTGTCAGATACCAACATTTATGTGCGTTAATCATAACTCTCACAACTCACACCATTTAGTCATATCGTATCATCCATCAAAACAAATATAATCAAGTTGTTTTCTAGAAAGTTTTGCTGTTTTTGTGTCATCTTTAAAAATTCATAACAACCAACTCAATCATCATAAACTCTCATACCAATTGATCTCAAAAACTCCATGAAGTATAGTTCACTCTAAAAATGGTAGTTAACCAAAAAGGTTAAAGGTTTTTGGAGATATTGCTCTTTTAGTGCAGGCTGTCAAAGATTGACAGTTTCTGCCAATTTTGTTTAGGCCATTAGAAACCAAGGCAAACCTTAATAAAATTCCATCAAATTTAATCATCCAAAACTAAAGGTATCCTTGAAGATTTGGTTAAAATTTCACAAGAGAAAACGTTCATATGATCTGCCAAATAAACAATGAAACTCATACACTTTTACTGTTGGACAAATATGACAGCAGAACAGGGCATTTTTGAAATAATAAACTGCTCTGTTTCAGAGGTCATAAAAATCGAAATCTTATGTTTTTAGAAAGGTATTGAAGTCTAGTTTCGTTTAAAAAAAACGGTGATGCAAAATCCTTCATGGATTAATAGATATAAACGTTTTTGTGAAGTCTACCAATAGTTGACAGATTCTGTCAAGGATTTTTCAAAATATCTTTAAAATAGCAAACATCATCCAAAAGACATGAAATTTTGCAGCAACGAAATACACATATCATAGATAAACATACTAAAATTTCAGAGCCATCAAGCAATGAAAACTCATCGAAACATAAGCTTGAAACTGCTGTAAAATTTTGACAGAATTCCAGTTTTAATTTCGTTCAACAATTATCATCCATAAATTGTAAATCAATTAGCATGCTCATGTGATATCGTAGAACACATATACGCAATAATATTCATTATGCAACGTCTCAAACTTCACGAATTTAAATAATCATACTCTAAAAATTTATACAATTTTCGTGCTTGGAAAAATACGAATTTAATATATATCGATTCTAGCATACCCCTAAGCACAAATATCAAGTCAAAACGATCAAACAAAAATCGAAAGACAAGCTAATATGTGAAAAACGGGGCTGCCCTCATGGGTTTCATAGCTACGGTTCGTTCCGTTCTTACTCCCTTCATTAAACATGCTCAACATTTACCCAAGAACAACATACTAAAATTTCACGACGATCCGACGTCGTTTCAAAATAAAGTCGAGAATCGACGTTTTTCGACGTCGACGAAAATCGAAAATAAAATACGTGATCGAAAAGATGATCGGCGCTCGTCTCGGTGCTCAAATCGGAGGTCAAAGCTCCGTCCAAGCTTAAATGGAAAATGGCGTGTGTAGTGTGTGTTTTAGGTGTTGTGTGTGTGAATATGTGAGTTGTGTGTGTGGTGTGGGCTGATATAGCGTGAGTTAGTGAGGGGAAAGGGGTTTTGGGAGGTTTGGGGGTGGTTAGGGGTAGGGTAGGTTAGATATTTAGGATATTAACCCGTTAGTCGTTAAATATCTCGTCTCGTCTCGTTTTAACAACTAACAACCCATACTCTTTGTTACTCGCCCTCTCAACCTCTACTCACTTTCATTGCACTCGTAATTCTATATAAATATAGAAAACGCAAGCTCGTTCTCAAAATTCTGATAAACGAGCTCGGTTCGTTTATCGAGAAATCCCGATTTACTATTCACTCGTCGTCCAAAAATAAAAACTTTCATTATTGGACTTGTATCGAAAAACTAAGAATATTTCTCGACGACGTGCACGTAAGATTTTGAAAGTCGACAAAAAGACGAAATAGCAGTATTTTACTATTCATCGTCAAAAAGTCAAAATTTTCAAAAACGTCTTAACGGACTCAGATCTCACTTCCGAGTTCATCGTTCTCATTCAAATAATTATCTCGAATTATTCAAATACTCAAACTCAAATACGGATATAAAATCCCACATCATTCTCACATCATCGAAAGAACATCTCAACATCTTAAAAAAAATAACAAGAAAACTTCATATAACTCCTCATCTATTTACAAAGTAAATCAAACAAGGGATCTAAACCCTAATTACTCAAACTCAAGCAATTAAACACGTCATCAAAAGCCCGGGTATTACATACCCTCCCCCTTAAAATAAATTTCGTCCCGAAATTTGTACCTCTTGTAAATGTTTCAGGTACTTCTCTCACATCTTATCCTCAAGCTCTCTTTCCACTTCTTTCTAACTATCATATCTCCATTGGACCTTATCCAATGCAATCGACTTATTACTCAATTGCCGAATTTTATGATCTAGCATCATCTGAGGTCTCTCTTCATAACTCAAGTCTGGTTCTAAGATCATTTCTTCTTAGTAAACCACATGGTTTGGGTCGAAAATATATATCCTCTCAATTGTGACACGTGAAACACGTTATGCACATTTCCAAAGCTAGGTGGCAAAGCCAACCTATACGCTATTGGACCTATCTTTTGCAATATCTCGTAAGGACTTATAACTCTGGGTCTAAGCTGTCCTTTAACTCCAAATCTATTCATCCCCTTTGAGGGTGAAACCTTCAAGAAAACTTTGTCTCCTATCTCAAAACTTTGTCTCACATCTTATAGGCAAACTCAATTAGTGGCAACACATTCTCCCGATGTACTCCTCTATCAAGGATAGTAGTTCTTATCATATCTTCTATCGTCTGCTATGCTAAAATTCATCCTTGTACCCAACTCTTTCTGTAACTCATCCAAAAACGTGATGTAAATTTTTTTTTATTGATCTCTTTCTGAGGTGATCTTACATCGGTACTCAAAGCAATTTTATAATCTCACGAACGTACAATTGTGCTAACTTATCTGGTCCATACGCGATTAGGATCGGTATGAAATGTGCAGATTTTGTTAGTCGATCTACAATCACCCAAATTGCTGTATTTTCTCTTTGACTTTTGGGTAAAGCTGTCACAAAATCCATCGTTATGTGATCCCATTTCTACTCGGGAATCTCCAACGATTTTAACTTCCCATAGGGTCGTTGGTGTAATGCTTTCACTTGCTGACAAGCTAAGCATCGCTCTACAAACGAAGCTATGTCTCATTTCATTCCGTCCCACAAAAATCTATTTTTCACAACCTGATACATCTTTGTGCCTCCTGGGTGGGCGGTGTAAGGCGTGTCATGAGTCTCACTCATGATCGTATTCTTAAGTTCATCATCGCGGGGAATGCATCTTCTCCCCTCAAATAAGATAGCATTGTCTGATGTTTTTTTTTTTTTTTTTTTTTTTGTAACTCTTGAGATCTCCTGCTCTTATCCTTTCTCGTAACTTGTTCATTGTCTCATCTTTCCTTGTGCTTCAATTACCATTTTCCTCAAACTAGGCATCGTCGCAACAATACTCGCTATCGTCCCTGGTGGTTTTATCATCTCTATCCTCATCTTGTCAAAGTCCTTTATAAGCTCATCCTCTCTCGTGAGAAGACATCCTAACTTTGACGAGTCTTTTCGGCTCAATGCATCGGCTACTACATTGGCCTTGCTAGGGTGATAATTAATGTCGCAGTTAACATCCTTTACTAATTCGAGCCATCTCATTTGCCTCATGTTAATATCCTTATGCTTGAAAAAGTATTTCAAAGTTTTGTGGTCCGTGAAAATCTCACATCTAACTCCGTAGAGATGATGTCTCCAAATTTTTTTTTTTTTTTTTTTTTTTTTGGGCATGCACAACGGCTGCAAGCTCTAAATCATGCATTGGATAATTTATCTCGTGGGATCTAAGTTGTCGTGATGCATAGACTATAACTCTTCCTTCTTGCATCAAAACACATCCTAGCCCATTCTTTGACGCATCTGTGTAGATGGTATACTCTTTATCCATTTCCGGGACTAGCAGCACTGGTGCTGTAGTCAATTTCCTTTAAGCTCTTAAAAACTCTCTTTACACTCCTCTTTCCAATTGTACTTAACTTCTTTTCTCGGTCTTGCTATCATGGAAAATCCTTTAATAAACCTCTGATAGTATCCTGCTAAACCTAAAAAGTTGCGAATCTCGTTAGGCGTAGTTGGTGATCTCCACTCATGTACAACTTGTACCTTGACGGGGTCAACTTTAATTCTTTCGGATGATACAATATGTCCTAGAAAAGTTACTTCGTTCAACCAAAACTCGCACTTGGTGAATTTGGCAAAAAACTTCTCAACTCTTAGCGTTTCCAACATCGTTCTCAAATGTTTTGGCGCTCCTGCTCATTCTTCGAATAGATGAGAATATCATCTATGAAAACTAGGATAAATTTATCCAGTTATTGATGGAACACTCGATTCATGTGATCCATGAAAACTACTGGTGCCTTCGTCAAACCGAATGGCATAACTATGAACTCATAGTGTTCATACCTCATTTGAAAAGCTGTCTTAGGTATATCCTTCTGTCAAAATTTGAACTGGTGGTAATATGATCTCAAGTCAACTTTCAAGAAAAAGCTCGCTCCTCGTAATTGATCAAACAAGTCATCTATCATTGGTAAAGGATATTTGTTCTTGAGTGTCAATTTATTCAGCTCTCGATAATCTATGCACATTCTCAACGTGCCATCCTTCTTTTTGACAAAAAGGACTGGTGCTCCCCACAGGGATACACTAGGTCTAATAAAACCTAACTCAAGCAATTCTTGTAGCTGAATCTTCAGCTCTTGTAGCTCCTTAGGCGCCATTCTATAGGGTGCCTTCGACACTAGTGCTGATCCAGGTTCTAGGTCGATAGTGAACTCCAACTATCTTGTTGGTGGCAATCCTGGTAAGACCTCGGGAAATACATCTCTATATTCCCTTACCACTACTACATCCTCAAAGTTTTTACTTGATTCTCCTTCATCATTCAAGTAAACTAGGTAAGCTTGTGCTCCTTTCTTCTTTACCAATTTCGACGCCTGAAGTGCCGAAATGATTGGAACTCTCTTCTTTCTATCAATGCCGTGAAAACATGTCTGTTCCTTCCCAGGTGGTTGGAAAGCTATCTGTCTCTTCTTACAATCAATCGGGCCAAAGTTCTCTGCTAACCATTCCATCCTTAGAATAATGTCTACGTTCCACATAGGCATTAAGTGCAAGGTTCTTGCTTTCATCTTTAGTGATCCTAACTCAAGCTCTAAGTTAGAAATCATGTGAGAAACTGTAGTAGCTCTTCCTACAGGAGTGATTACTCTCAACTCGGGACTAGCTTGTTTTTGGTTCGAGTTTGAAGGTAACATGCTTCAACCAATTAAAGAATGCGAGGCTCCTGTATTAAACAGGATTCTAACTGGTGCATCCAATAACTTGCCCATACTACCTTAAAGTCCTGCCTTAAACCAACACTTAAAACTTAGACATCTCTTCATCAGTATCCATCTTCTGATGAGCGAACGTGATAGCTCACAGAATTCTCAATTATACTCTACAACCGATTTCTTTCCTTGCATCAAACTTCGATAATCAGCCTCTCTCTGCTTACTGTACTCCTTGGTACATATATACTTCTCAAGAGTAGTCTTCAATTGTTCTCAAGTATAGTTTACCAGTTGCTCAGGTGTTAAAGTCCTCTGACGTGCCTCTCACTAGTCTTATACATTAAAAGAATCTACTAGGATAACTCAAAAGTTGTAAGGGTTCAACCATAGAACGACATCAAAACAAATTGTTCAAGAGACTCAAATGAATGACCAGAGGGTAGAATGAAGTAACTACCAGGTCGAACAAAAATGACCTAGAGTAAGAACCCATCTGGCTTTTCAACCGAAAGTTGAAACACGTGGGTTTATAAACCCAAAACACGTCTACTGAGATTTGGATCATGCGGACTGGCCAGGTCCAACATAATCACTCCCCAGTCACACGGGATATACTATCCCGAACTTGGAAATTCTGTGTCTTCTAAACCCTCAACATACTATACATAACAAAACTTAAGTTCACACCAGTAAGCTAAAAGCTTAAACTCAGGGTCCTATGTTCTAGACTCTTGTTTCGAAAGTTCAATATTTTTTTTTACTCTCCTCTCATGTTGCGGTGGTGGTGGCGGAGTATTATCCCGCCTATTCTTCACATCACACTCTTGATGACATCTTTGAGGCATTTTGAAATCACAAAAGGAAAACTCAACTCGACCAACGCTCTAAGCATCCTTGAAACTCAAGTTCAATTTACTAACTCACTTTAAGGAAACCCTCACGGTCACCTTAACATTCATCTGTAAGGCAATAAGCACTCACGAAATGCTAACAAAAAGACCACTCTGGTCAACCTAATATATCCATCAGTAGAATGCCTCTTTTTAGAGGACTTACATAAAGGGGTTATAAAAACCCTACAAAAACCATAGTATCTATCGTAATGTCCCTTCTAAACCGACACCATTAATAGTACTATGTCTCGGTCTGGACCTCCTACGGTAATTGCTACCAGTTAACTCATCTAGTTGCTACTTAAGCACACTAGGAACATCCATCTATTTAACATCAGTAGGGTACTATATTAGCATGCTTATCTATCAGCATGTCAAAAGCTCAAGTATCAGTATCTTCTAAGTAAGTTATATAGATCGCAATGTAATTGAAACTAATCAAAAACAAGGGTGTACCGCTCATACTCTCAAGATCATCCTTAGCTCTAGTCTACATCGACTTCTCTTCTCATCCTCATCAACTCTAGCCCTCCTCGGCTACTTCTCATCCTCATTATCGTTTATCATTTTATCATCTTTGGTAACTGATACTCAAGGATCGACTCGATATCTACTACACTCTTCTAGAGTCCCTGGTAGAAAACAAGCATCCGGTCAGTAGATCCGCATAGAAAATCTGGGTATCTGTAACAAATCTCATCTCCTGTGGGTCCAATGCTCAAGACAACATGTCCCATCATATTGAGTGGCTTTCTTCCTTGCTCAATCCTACCACTCGATTGGTAGCACGGGGACTAGGTGCACGATGCCATCCAGTCTAGTAACAACCATAAGGCTTTCATCCTTTCATAGTCTATGAACATGTGTTTGAAAATCTGCTAGGGTATCTCTGTACCACATACTGTACGCCTCGTCCTCGTATCTGATCTTCCCTGAGTTCGATCTCACAACAGTCCTGGCCAACCTATAAGGAGAACTTAAAGGTGACTCTAGGAACTAACTCTACTTGGCTCCAGCAACAGAAATAAACAAAACATAACTTAGCAAAACTCCTACTAAGTAGTACTGTTATCTTAAAACTCAAGCTCAAAATATCTAAATTCTCATCTCGTCCCATCTTTACTTAGTAGGGAATCTCTCTAAAGAATGATATTAGATCCCTTAATCTAAATCATCGTGACTCAGTAAGACAACTCAACAATTCTCTCTCAAAGCCATCTCCAAAGACTATGGCTCATGATACCTCCTCAAGTACCATTAAGGTTGCGTGAGCAAAACTCGCGTCATAAAACATCTCAAACATATCGTACAATATCTCATTGCAGCATGTTAATAACTCATCATTAATCATGCTATTATACTCAAGCTCATAACTCAAACTCATAACTCATACAAACAAGTACTTAAAGCAATTGCTAATTCTCTCAAGCTTTAGCTCTAAGTTCTCATTTCATCCTTCTACTTAGTAGAAAATCTCTCTTAACAATGACATTAGATTCCTTCATCTAAATCATTGTGACTTATCACAACTGCTCAAACAATTCTCATCACAAAACATCTCAAATACATCACATCATAACTCATAATTATGCATCCTCAATCATATAACATCATATGATATAAACGCTCTCATGATTCATCATGTAACGTCAACATATGCTCTTACAACATAATAACTCATTATTAATCATGTTGTAATCCTCAAACTCAAACTATGCATCTTCAAAGTATAACATCATAACTCATCATATAACCTCAACAACATGCTCTTCAAAATTTAACGTCAAACAAACTTTGAAATTTTACATACCTCGTTGAGCCTGGTGTGATGGTGCGCTGAGCTCACGGTTGTTAATAACTATTAGTCTAGTGACTCATTCTAGACTAAACTCAAGACTTCTAATTCAGAGCTTTCCTTCGCTCTGATACCACTCTGTCACAGCCCGCCCTAACTATGGATAGTTAGGTCGAGTGATCCACGACTAGGGATGGGGTTAAAGAAGAAGGGGAAGAAAAGGGGCGTCATTTATAGCCGTAAAACTTACTCATCTTAATAAAACTCGTCATTTTTATTCATTAATACTCAATTGAAAACAGTCTATGAAAGACAGCATAAAACTTAATTAATATCATTAATCAAGTTATACATCGTATGAAACCATTCTCTTAAGACTCAAAGTATGACATAACATACTATAACATCAACAACATCTTGTAGCGGAAAGTAGCTAGACATATGTATGAAGACATATTCTAGACAGGTTAACTATTTATTAACAACCCTGGAGACTCCGCTCATTGCAGCACCATCATCACATCAGCTCAACCTGCACATTTAGAAAACATATGCAGGGCTGAGTACGAAAGCACTCAGTGGGCACGTATGCCTAGGTATAAAAATACATGCTTCAAAACTGTAAATTGTCATGCCATCATAAACAGTACAGCAAGGGAGTTTTTCGCTAAAAAGGCCCAAGCTTACTAAGTTCATTTGTGATTCTTAAAGTTCGTCTGCAGACTAAGTTCTCTTGTAATCTATCATATCTGGAACTTTGTGCCGGAGAGGTGGCCACCTCTCACGGTCACTTGACCGGCCAACCCGCTAGATGACTCACGGTCACTGGTGTACACTAGCCCTGGCAGGATAGCTATCAACTGCTCAGGACCCGAATTCGATTGCATCATTGGCAAAGCCAAAGCAGATAGATATCATACTAAAATTTAAACATTTTATGGCAAGACAATACTTGAAATAACTTTAACTCAAATATTTTGTAACGAAATAACTTGCTCAAATGTAACATTAAACTCATTTGATAGATATATAAAACTGAAATTAACAGTTAAATCATCTCATGCATTCATTCGTATAAGAGGCCTACGACACGCAGGGGATCTCTATATACGTATAGTAAAAGTAATGCCCACCTCGTTGTGTCTCTGTATCAATGAGTAACGTCACTCTCTCCCTCAAGTCGTTACTTCCCAACAGGACCTTCATCGTTATGAAGAATTGGTGAGAAGTTATAAAAGAAACCTCGATTAATAATCTAATTTCTTTTATGAAACATTAGTATCTCTAATGTTCATCTCTCTTGATTGTTAATCAATATAACAATTATTATCTCTCGTCATTACTCATTAATTATAACATCCTTATGTTATAATTAGCAGCGCTTCAATTAAAAGAAATATTTAACACATCGAAAAGTCCACTTTCTTAGCAGATCTATTCGCTCTCATCTCGTCTAATTAACCAATTAGAAAGTTAAACTTTCCATTAGGTATGTATTTGAGTCACAGGTCAACAAGAATTGACTATGCTCAAATTCTAATTTCACTAAAAATTTCGACATGACCTATTCATATATAATGTCAGCCACGAGATTTCAACGCGTGAATCTCACTACGTGAACTCGTCTCTCGACTCAAAACTTAACATCTTGACATCTTTTCAACGCAAACCAAACAATTCAAAATCATCAAAACTCTTTATCAGTAAACTATCATTTATACTCGACACCAATTGTTCGAGTGTCAGATACCAACATTTATGTGCGTTAATCATAACTCTCACAACTCACACCATTTAGTCATATCGTATCATCCATCAAAACAAATATAATCAAGTTGTTTTCTAGAAAGTTTTGCTGTTTTTGTGTCATCTTTAAAAATTCATAACAACCAACTCAATCATCATAAACTCTCATACCAATTGATCTCAAAAACTCCATGAAGTATAGTTCACTCTAAAAATGGTAGTTAACCAAAAAGGTTAAAGGTTTTTGGAGATATTGCTCTTTTAGTGCAGGCTGTCAAAGATTGACAGTTTCTGCCAATTTTGTTTAGGCCATTAGAAACCAAGGCAAACCTTAATAAAATTCCATCAAATTTAATCATCCAAAACTAAAGGTATCCTTGAAGATTTGGTTAAAATTTCACAAGAGAAAACGTTCATATGATCTGCCAAATAAACAATGAAACTCATACACTTTTACTGTTGGACAAATATGACAGCAGAACAGGGCATTTTTGAAATAATAAACTGCTCTGTTTCAGAGGTCATAAAAATCGAAATCTTATGTTTTTAGAAAGGTATTGAAGTCTAGTTTCGTTTAAAAAAAACGGTGATGCAAAATCCTTCATGGATTAATAGATATAAACGTTTTTGTGAAGTCTACCAATAGTTGACAGATTCTGTCAAGGATTTTTCAAAATATCTTTAAAATAGCAAACATCATCCAAAAGACATGAAATTTTGCAGCAACGAAATACACATATCATAGATAAACATACTAAAATTTCAGAGCCATCAAGCAATGAAAACTCATCGAAACATAAGCTTGAAACTGCTGTAAAATTTTGACAGAATTCCAGTTTTAATTTCGTTCAACAATTATCATCCATAAATTGTAAATCAATTAGCATGCTCATGTGATATCGTAGAACACATATACGCAATAATATTCATTATGCAACGTCTCAAACTTCACGAATTTAAATAATCATACTCTAAAAATTTATACAATTTTCGTGCTTGGAAAAATACGAATTTAATATATATCGATTCTAGCATACCCCTAAGCACAAATATCAAGTCAAAACGATCAAACAAAAATCGAAAGACAAGCTAATATGTGAAAAACGGGGCTGCCCTCATGGGTTTCATAGCTACGGTTCGTTCCGTTCTTACTCCCTTCATTAAACATGCTCAACATTTACCCAAGAACAACATACTAAAATTTCACGACGATCCGATGTCGTTTCAAAATAAAGTCGAGAATCGACGTTTTTCGACGTCGACGAAAATCGAAAATAAAATACGTGATCGAAAAGATGATCGGCGCTCGTCTCGGTGCTCAAATCGGAGGTCAAAGCTCCGTCCAAGCTTAAATGGAAAATGGCGTGTGTAGTGTGTGTTTTAGGTGTTGTGTGTGTGAATATGTGAGTTGTGTGTGTGGTGTGGGCTGATATAGCGTGAGTTAGTGAGGGGAAAGGGGTTTTGGGAGGTTTGGGGGTGGTTAGGGGTAGGGTAGGTTAGATATTTAGGATATTAACCCGTTAGTCGTTAAATATCTCGTCTCGTCTCGTTTTAACAACTAACAACCCATACTCTTTGTTACTCGCCCTCTCAACCTCTACTCACTTTCATTGCACTCGTAATTCTATATAAATATAGAAAACGCAAGCTCGTTCTCAAAATTCTGATAAACGAGCTCGGTTCGTTTATCGAGAAATCCCGATTTACTATTCACTCGTCGTCCAAAAATAAAAACTTTCATTATTGGACTTGTATCGAAAAACTAAGAATATTTCTCGACGACGTGCACGTAAGATTTTGAAAGTCGACAAAAAGACGAAATAGCAGTATTTTACTATTCATCGTCAAAAAGTCAAAATTTTCAAAAACGTCTTAACGGACTCAGATCTCACTTCCGAGTTCATCGTTCTCATTCAAATAATTATCTCGAATTATTCAAATACTCAAACTCAAATACGGATATAAAATCCCACATCATTCTCACATCATCGAAAGAACATCTCAACATCTTAAAAAAAATAACAAGAAAACTTCATATAACTCCTCATCTATTTACAAAGTAAATCAAACAAGGGATCTAAACCCTAATTACTCAAACTCAAGCAATTAAACACGTCATCAAAAGCCCGGGTATTACACTAATTTTCTAGGATGAAAATGATTTTGCATACTATAGAGGTCTGGACACTCAAAATTCAACAGAAATACGGTTTATGACTACTATAAAGCATGCAAAAGTCGATGATAGGGGAAAGCTAATTCTTATAGCAAGTGTAATCCAAAAGATAGAATGTGACCCGATGAATGTTGTAATCAAATTGATGGTACCATCAATTGAAGAATCAAAAGATCAAGAAGAAGGAAGGGCTTCAAAAGATCACGAAGAAGGAAGGGAAGAAATAATTAAGAAGGCACCCACGACAAAACAAAAGGCCGAAAAGAAAAAAAATGGGCAAGAAGGCCATGTCAAATGAAGTGGGAGAAATTAAAAAAATAGCTAAAACTGGAGTGGCAGAATTACAAGTGCGGCCTTATGAAGTGCAAGGAAGGGGGAAACAAAAAATCACAAGAAAACTTCTTGATGATTATATTGACATTACAAACGATGACGATGAAGATGATGATGATTGAACGTTGGAAAAAATTATCTCTGGAAGCAAAAATAAGAAAAAGAAATTTTCTCCACCCATCAAAGTCAAAGTAGAGAAGATTTGATGTGAATATAGATTCACATTTAATAGTTTAGACTAATTAGTAGTTGACGTATTTGCTTTTACTTTTTAATCTTTTATTTACCAGCAATATTTGACTTTTTAAAAATTCAATAGCTATTTCAAATTTTATTCACAATCATTTTTTCAATAATATTTTGAGTATTGCATTAAGTATGATGGTAACTTTTAGCATAATATTATACTACTATCAAGCATAACACGTGCAACGCACGTTTCCTATCCTAGTAATATTTAAATGAGTTCATGGGCCAATTAATCTTTCTCATATAAAAAATGGAAAAATAGCCAACACAATAAAAATGAGAAAATAATACTAACATTTATGACTTTTTTACCCATATTCATAGTTTTAAAATTAGAAAATAACTACAACTATTTCATTTGTATCTTCAATTCAAAATTACAAAATTACATTCTCAATTTTTTACCCATAAAAAATTACTCAACCAAAACTCACCCCCCTCAAACTCCAACTCCCCTCGCCAGTACTGCCGTTGTTGGTTCCTACGCCCATCGCCGTCGCCGTTCGTCACGATGTTGTCGTCGTTCCTCCTATCAAACCATAACCAACCCACCATTGGTCCCTCCTGCACCGTTGCTCGCCGCCGATCTAGAGTATATAATTATTAATGAGAGTTTATTTGATCTAAAGTATATAATTATTTTTATCATTTAATTCACTTTTATTAGCTAATAATATGTTGATAAATTCATAACTCTATATAATTTTCAAAACCTTAATTTTTTGAAATAAATATTAAGAATAATTCATAAAATTGTAATAAATTTTATTTTTATAAAATTATTATTAAAATAATAGATATAAGAGTGAGACGGCATAGTGACAAACATATAATTGTGGGACATTGGATCTCATCCCAATACAATACATACAAACCACAATTAATTGAGAGTTGAAATGTCCAATTTCTTCTAGCCTAAAGATCTAATTTGAATTCAATGTTTGCTCGTACAACTCATACCTCATGTATACAACAACAACAACCACAACATCAATAATAATAATAATAATAATAATAATAATAATAATAATAATAATAATAATAATAATAATGTCAAAGTTTTAGTGTTGGATCATTTAAAAAAAAAATACTTACATGGACAAGAAATATAAATTTTAGAGTCAATACTGACAATCGTCCTTCATCCCCTAAGATGATCAATAAATTTCTTCATATTCTTACAAGACGACCCTCCAATGCTAACACTCTTGCCACACATTTCCTTCAGTTTCAATGCATTTTCCTTAAACTTATTATCAGAAAACAATGTTTCAATTTTCTTCTTGATTTCATACCTCGATTTAATCCCCCCTTCATCAAAAGTAATTTTCAATCCAATCTCCCACTTATCACAAATGTACCTCTCATTATGTAATTGGTCTGACATATAGGGCCAACATAGGAAAGGGACCCCTCTGCTCGCGCCTTCCATAGTCGAATTCCATCCACAATGCGACATAAAACATCCAATCGAAGGATGTGCAAGGACTCTATTCTGAGGCGCCCACTCCACAATCTTCCCGAGCCCGCTTACTCTGTCCAAGAACCCATCAGGGTATGCAATGCACGACCCGTTTACAAGGTCTGGTCGGACGACCCACAGAAAAGCCCGGCCCGATAGCTCGAGCCCGAGAGCCAACTCATCCAACTGTTTCTGGGAGAAAACTGCTGAACTTCCAAAAGAAACATATACCACCGATCCATCCGGTTTGCTATCCAACCAGCTTAAACAGGATGAATGTTCAGGATAAAAATTGGTGGATCTGGAATCGGATCCGTCGGTAATGGAGTCGAGTAAATTTAAGGGCCCGATAGGCAAGGCGTTGGGGAGCAACTCATTAGCTGCGGGTTCAAGTTCATAACAACTGTTGCATAGCCACCACTTAGCTTTACTAGCTTTTCTATAAACTTGTATCGCTTCAATCACCACTTTTTCCATTTTTGGGTTGTCGGGAAAGCGCCATGGAAGCTCTTCGTTCCTCCAAGCGGGTGTATCGTCTGACAAGCTAATTACATCTCCATTCTTGAGCGATCCTGCAGTTCCGAATGTTAGAGAGTTTGACTGCATGAGAGTGATTATTATACAAATCATATTTGGTAGGCATTTACTTTGAAGGATGAGCTTTGATAGATAAAAATAGTAAGACTAATCTCTTATTTACTTTGTTGGATTGAAACTTTGGAATATCCTAAGACCCATGATTATTTTTATCATTTAAGCTAATTTTGCTTTATTCTTATCCCATCAAAAGGGCGGGATTGAAATAATTCTACTCTTGATGATAAAAATACTCAATTATTCATTTTATCAATCATGTAAAGTAAACGTCCTCTTATTGTATAAAATAAGTTCATTATAAATTTTCTATGTAACATTATGAATTCATTGTCTAAAATAATACTCCCTCCGTCCCGCGAAGCGTGACCCACTTTCCTTTTTGGGTTGTCCCACGAAGCTTGACCTATTTCTAAAAATGGTAAAAAATTTACCCTTTATTCACCTTTTCACTTTTTCACCTACCACACTTAACACACAAAATACCAATTTCTTAATTCTCGTGCCGAAAAGAAATGGGTCACGCTTCATGGGACGGAGGGAGTAATAAATTCAATAAAATGGTTATCGCTACATATGAGATTCGAATCCTAGACCACAAATTCGTGTAGTAAAGTCACGAACTCACTGCAGATCTTGAATTTCATAATCTAATGATCAAAATGATTCTTATTTTATGTAATATATACCGGGGGTAGGGGGCGGACACACTAAGCCCCTACCATTTTTTTTTTTTCTTTTTCTATTATCAAAATTTGTTGATATTGTCGAAAATTATCTTTAGCCCTTACTAAACAACATTGTCACTATCTAACAGAAGACTACCAAGAGGCCGGACGTCATGATTGGTAATATACAAGATTGAATATGACCCAAATTAGTTTAAATAGTAAAAATTATTAAAAGTTTTCTATCACAAAATTTCAATCCGCTTACTAAATACTAGTAATAGGTACCTTATAATTTTGATCTATTTAAACTAATCCTCAACAATAAACGGAGTAATTACCATTGGTATCGAGATCTCCACGTTCCAACATTTTGAGAGCGTGAAACGCCATGGCCAAGCAGGCCACGGATGGCGGAGAGAAGCCGACAGGCTCGAGTCCCATCTTATCTGCAATGTCGAAAATCCATGAAAACGAGAGGTCGGCAATGAGACACGTAACTTTCTCGTTAGGATTGTCACTGTTAATCCTCTCAATCAATTCTGGCAATGTTTGCGGCATCGTCTTTTGAAGAGTTTCAAACAGCATAAAGGGGTTGTTCGGATCGTGCTCGGGCGATAACCCGTCGGGGACTGTCGCCATCACTACGTTGCCGCCGCAATCATCATCTTCTTCTTCAGCAGCAGCTGCAGAAAGTATTTTGTGATGTATAGATTGGGCGTTAACAAAGGTGACCTTAATGCCGTGTTTGGCTATTTGGCGGCAGAGGCTCATCAGCGGCTTCACGTGGCCTTGGGCAGGGAGTGGAACCGCCAATACATGAGATCTGTGGCCGTTGCCGGAAACTGCCGTCATCGGAGCATTCACTTTCTACTAATATAATAATGAGTGAAACAATAGCCAATAATTGGCCTTACAGCACATATCTTAGTATACAGCAGATGAAAGGCGGCAATCTTCTCACTCTTATCTACTATGGAAGACATGTCACATGGCCCATATCTTTGTGTCACTATTTTTGGAGTTTTAGTAAAATTTTAACTCAATTATTAAATGTACTTTTAAAATTTAAAATTGGTTGAAGCTTTTGAAGAAGAGGTGGTCTATGTACACCCGGATGTAAATGATACAAACACTAACACTATTTTGAAATTACACTAATATTATTTTATTTTACAAAAAGACATTAATTATCATGTTATATAAATAACACTATTTCGAAATGACACTAACGTTATATTGAAATAACACTAATATCATGGATATGTACAGGAGATTTTGTGTTTGAAGAAAATTGCCCAGCAGAGAATTGAATATTCGGCGATATATAAAAATTGAAAATATGGATAGCCAAAGCTCCAAATCTTAGGCTTCAAACGCGCTAAGCCATTTTCTAATGTCAAAACTCATTCACTTGTTTCAATGATAGGATCGATACACTAAAAATATCAAGATTAAATTAAATTAGATTTGTCCTTATAAATTATATATATCTAAATTGGGAAAAAAATATGAGACATAAGTATTATAATTTTTAAAATATTTAGTTTTATACAATATTCATAACAATGTACTATAAAAGAAATGTAGTCGTACGTTAACAAAAAAAACTTTTGGTATTTTATAAATGGTATCTGTCAAAATTATAGATTCAGTACCACTACAAAAAAACACGTAAATAGCGACCACAATTATCGGCGGCGATTTTCCCGTCGGTAATTATCGGCGGCACGGCGGCGGCATTTCAGGCGACCCACACTTTCGCAATCACCGGCCAATTACCGACGACAAAATTGTCGCCGGTGATTTTATAATTTGCAATAAATCTTTAATTTTACACAATTACCGACGGCGATTTTGCCGTCGGTAATGTGTAAAATATAGGTCACGCGTATTCCCTTCTTTTTCAGTTTTGCGCTGCACAACAGACACCCCCCCCCCCCCCCCGCTTCCCCCTGCTGCTGCTGCTTCCGGTCTCCACCCGCCGACCGCCGCCGCCGTGCCCAGGTATCTCTCTCTCTCTCTCTAGATCTATATATATATATAGGGGAGGCTAAAATAAAAACTAAGATTAGACTATAAAATAGGAACTAATATGGACCTTTAGATCTAAAAAATCGGATGGCCAGATTTAATCCCTTTTTTCAGCTATAAACTACACGTCAATTTAGTTTAGGGTTATTAAGTAATTTTACATTTCAAGATTCAATTACTCCAAGATTTAAGGGATCACAATATTTAATACTTATATTATTTCCATTATTAAATCCAATACATTAACATTCATTTAAACAAATTAAATCCAATACATTAACATTCATTTACGTGCCATAATAAAATAATTTAATTGATTCATTAACATTTATATTGTTAATTATGAATTCGTAAATTGCAACTATCAATTCACATATCATTATTGTTAATTAGTTCACCACATGTTTATTATTCATCCACTGTTGTAACGTGGGTTTTTCCATGTTTGAATCTAAATTGTGATGATACTATGTATGGATTACACATTAATATGCACTAATTATTCATTAGACATGAATTAACGTGTATGAATTATTAAGTCCCAAATAAATAAATAAAAGTCAGTTCTTCAGCTTACGTACGAATTTTGCATTAACAATGAATGAATTATTGGATTATGATTAATTAAAATACAACTTTGTACGAATTTTACAGTATCAATGTATGAATTATTGGATTATAAATTAATTAACTGATATGCAACATTGTATGAATTTTACATTAACAATGTATGAACTATTCAAATTCACATATATTTATTGAATGAATTATGGTGAAGTATTGACCGAATGCATTTTTATAATGCGTAAGTGATCGCATGTAATTTCAAATTCACATATATTTATTGTTAATTCATACCACTTGTTTTATTAATTCATTATGTGTAGTGTATGATAAAAGTATCACTAATAGTGGAAAATAATGCGTACAACTATTGATAATATTTCATACTGAATTTGTTCAATTCATTTAAATTTAGTTTATACACAATGGACTATCAATGCATAACATTGATCGTAATAATTCATAATTCGGGATAAGTATTTTGTCTTGTCTTAAAATTGTTACGAACATTATGAATAAATGTAATTAGAAGATTCGACTGCATTTTAAAATTAGATTATTTAATTACGTGAATGTTTGTTGTAATGCGGAACCTTGGCCTTAACATTATGAGCAGGTGCAAGAAATGTAGTCGCCTGGTTCGGCACGACTCGTGCAATTGTGGAAAGGTCGTAGAAGAAGAGAGTGACCACGAGTGACCATTAATACAGTGTGGATTGCATCTTATCATTATATTAAAATTTTATTGATTGTTTATTGGATGTTTCATCTTATCATGTGTATTACCATACGATTTTTACATAACTTTTTCCAATATTTATACATAAACTATCATAGAAAACACACCCATTTATCTAAACCATAAGAAACCAACACCAATTTATTAAGACCATGTCAAAAGTGGCACCAAATTAAACTTAGTCAAACTAAAATAAATACAAATAAAACAGTTCAGAAATGTATCCCAAAATATAAAACAACTCAATCTTAATAATATGAATTGCAGTTCCATTAAGGCATCATCCAAACAAAGTAGTGTCGATCTTTATAGCAAGATTCTCAAACACCTCATCGTAGTATTTGTTCGCACCAACATCCACCACATCTTTGACACGTTTTTCTTTTTAATCTCAGCCAAGAAAGTTGCGCACTACCTGCTGAAAATAATGAACAAGCATTAACTATTCCCTTTAATATAAAATCTTAATTTCATTATTTATAACAATAATAATTCTTAGAACAATAATATATTGGCGACCCAACACTTGGTAAATGATTTATTGATATCGCAACAGTCAAGAAAAACATACTTATAACGATACATCAATCGTACATGAAATCCAAATATCGATCTCAAAATATCATTCAATAAATATCAAACAAAATCTAAGAAGTGGAAAGACAGAACAAAAGTAAAATTATAGTCTGACAAAAACACAATAAATCAGACGAAACACGCCAACATCAAGCTCATAAGATGTCTAAAATTTTTAACCATGGCCAAATTTAGTGTCTGCCATTGAACGCAGAAACAAACAGAAAACTCATCCGAGCAGCTTGGCGTCAATGTTCACACTTGCATCTCCAAAATATGTATCAAATCTGGCATTAGCACTGTCACGACCGACCTTAATTAAGGATAATTAAGCCGGGAAAACCATGACTGGGGAAGGGAAATTAAGAAGCGGGTTTAGAAAGGGCGCATAATACAAAGGTACTCGAAGAACTTGAATAAGCGTGAAATATTCCTTGAAAGGAAAAAGACATAGCTAGAGGCTTGACTAAAACATAATCAGCGTTTGCAGCGGAAGGCGTCACTGAAATAATCAGTGCTTACAGCGGAAAGCATAACTGAGATACATGTATGAAGACATATATCATTTCTGAGCCTACTTTAAGTTCGACAAAAACTTCACTCAACAACACTTCATCGCCCATCACAGCTCAACCTGCACAAACATAAACATACGTAGGGCTAAGTACAAGAGTACTTAGTGGGCAGTTGCCAAAACTAAAACATAAACTTAACATCATTAACAAAGCACGACATCGCATAAGAGGCATGAGTTCCTTCTTCATCATCAACAATCATAAACAATCATAAACAAGCATCGTGTCGTGGAGAAGGCCTTCCCCAACGAACACGGGCATCACGCCGTGAGGGGGGGCCTCCCTCAGCGGTCACGGCATCGTACTATTGAGGGAGGCCTCCCCCAATAGACGCTAGTATCATACCGTCGAGGGTGGTTTCCCCCAACGGACACTGGAACACTGGCATACTGGCATCGCGTCGCGAGGGAGGCCTCCCTCAGCGGACACGGGCATCGCGCCGTGAGGAAGGCCCTCCTCAGCGGACACGGCTCAAGGAATATTAAACTGAATTAATGCTCCGTTTGCCCGATGATCGTTTCTTGGAATATTATTAATTTATCATACAACGATTAAATCCTAACATGCTCCTATGAATTTAACAGCTGCACGTTGGAGTTCAGAAATACCTAAAGAATTCAGAAGAATTCGTCAATCTGTCGCTGAACAGGTCAGCCAACTTCAACGCTCCGTTTGACCCCTCAAACGACCTCCAATCGTATTTTGGGCAGAAATACGACTTCTTCGTCTTCGAAAGAACTTTCCGTGGCCGCCTGATTCGTCTGAATCGAAGTTCTGTGGAGGAAGTTATGGCCGTTTTACGGAGACTGTCAGAACATGGTTTCCTGCGAAAATCTGACTCCAGCTCTCACTACAAAAAAACGCGCAAATAGCGACGAAAACTACCGACGGCGGCGCCGCCGCCGGCAATTACCGACGGCACGGCGGCGGCAAAAACGGCGACCCGCCTTTTGACTATTACCGGCGAATTACCGACGGCAAAACGGCCGCCGCTAATTAGCGGCGGTTACGCCGTCGTTAATTTAGACCCGCCTTTTGTAGTGTCTGATCTTCTCGACTGTATCCCGCTCAATTCCCAACGTTGGATGGACAACGAGCTATGAAAATTCCCAAGACAGAATGACCACTCACGTTTCCTGCGCCCCACAGCTCTCTCAAAACCCTAATATTTTTATCAGTGTGTTTTCCTGAGAGCTGACAGCTGTATTTAATAATACAGAAAACTGAGAGGGGGCGTCAGTTTCTAGGTGAGGGCCGAAAATCTGCCCTACTTGGGCTAGGAGACATTGGGCCAGCCCAGGGACCAGATACAAGGAATAAAGATGGGCCTCAAATAAATTAATTTATCTATGGTCAGCCCAGACCATAATTAATTTATAAATATCAGTTCATTCCACTAGAGAACCGATACTGACTTACCCCTTTATTGTCGATGATGAGTCGGGGCTTGTATTTAGACTTATTAAATCTCCGTATTTAAAATATCCGACATCCATTAATTAATTAGAGCTCTGACAGCTTAAATTAATTAATCTCTTAATAATTCCTTAAGCAGTACCACTCTAACTTTATTATTACGCCTGAACTTAATCAACCTGCAGGGTTTAGCGTAATAAACCTTATTGAGCTCCTTAAGGGGATGTCATTATCCTATACCGGATACGGGTACTAATACAGATAATCAAATATCATATATTAACCGCTATCACCCAAGATACAGAGTACTCGAGTTAGTATATAACTTTCACCCATAGTAAGTCAAAGTGATATACGAATTAATATATATATCTGAATACTTATTAGTATTAAGATTTATAAGTCACCGAGATCTTGATTCTTCACTTAAGTCAGATAGAAGAATACATCTCAAACTGTGGTCCTATCAATACGTAATGACGTACCAGTATAGACAAGTAGCCAAGACAAACTACTTCCATCTATACTGCAGCCTAAACCAATAACTTGTCTTAGAGTTATTTCGGTTGTGATCATATTATATCTCTTAAGGTTATTCCAATTATATGGTCTTCTGTGATCTACAACACACCATATAATCTACCTATATAGAGATAAAGAACATACATATGCAATCATGAACACAATCAGATAGGAGATTAGATAGTGAACTTAGGAAACATTGTATACAAGCATAAAACGTTCTTGCTTTCAGTATACAAATCCAACAATCTCCCACTTATACTAAAGCAAACTTTTAGTATACAATGCGTCTATTTACCAATCACCTAACACTTCTCCCACTTATACTTAAAGTTTCCTAAGTGGGTGGCATCAATCTGGCATCAATCACATTCCCATCTTTCAATGACCATTTGCGATAAGCCTTTTGTGAAAGATCAGTAGGTTTCTCCAATATGTGAGAATTTATTCTTTAAGCACAAAAACCTCGATTTACGAATAATCGTATAACTTGGTACTTACTCTCCATGTGTTTAACCCCTTGTAGTTCTTGGATTCCTTAGAGTTCGCAACTGCACTTGAGGTATCACGAAGGTGATGCTCCCACGCAAACTAGGAATTACCCTTAGATCCTGGAGGTAGTGGTCAAACCAAAAGGTTTTACCTCCCAAGAAAAACACATAGCTCGAGGTAATTATTCTTTGTTCCGGTCAGCCTGGAAATCCGAAATCATATAATCCAAAAAGGAACTAAACTGTCTAACTGGTAAACTATCCTTATTCTCTAGTCAGGGACTTGAGAATATAATTTACCACAATTCAGTGTCCTTAACTAGGACTATACTGATATCTTACAATCATGCTAACTGCATAGCAAATATAAGATCTCGTACATAGCAATCCATACATGAAGCTATCTACTGCGGAAACGTAGAATACTGCCTTCATTTCCTCAACCTTAATAGGCATCTTAAGACATAGTCTTTAGATAAAGGAACGCCATATCTAAAAGTTAGCAATCCTTTCTTGGCGGTATTCATACTACAACGAGTATTCTCAGTATCAATGTAAGACACTCGAGATAAGCCCAACATCCTTTTCTAGTGATCCCTTATTACTTTGATCACAAAGATGTATATTGTACCTCCTTAGTCTTTCATATGAGACTGTTCGGATAACCATTACTTTATATCTTAACAATAGCTCCATATTGTCGCCAATTAGGAGGATATTGTTTACATAAAATGCAAGATAAACCACATCACTGATGACACGAGAGCGATTGACACGAGATGTTTCTCTCCCTCCCTCACGTAACCTCGATGGTTTAAGTGAGCTGCTATGGGTAAAATGATCCGAATGTTCTGAGCATGGTACTTGCGAAAATATCATCATAACCTATACCCTTACACTGGGCATAACCTTTCGCCACCAGTCTAGCTTCGGAAACTACGACCTTGCTCATTCGGGCCTGTCATTATCTTGCATACTTACTTACAACCTAAGGCATGACTGCCTCCTGGTAGCAAGATTTTCTAGTATACACCCATATTCTTAATGGATTGCTCCATTGAGGTGTGCCAAGAATCTACATTCTCGTCTTCCACTAATTCCAAGTAGATATCTGGGTCGATTCTCTTATATTCACTACCAGGGACTGAATCCAAAGATTCTCCCAAGAACATAAATCGATCGGGTTGTCCCACAACCCTCCCACTACAATGGATCTGTGGTGGCACATGTGTGTCAACAGTGCGTGCAGTGTCTTGTGGTACAAAAACTCTTGCATACTTGGCTTGGGTGATGGAATCGCCTGTCTAATGTCTTCAATTTCTTGAAACACACTATCTGACTTGGATTAGTGATTACTCCCATAGTCCACTTCTAAGAATCGTGTGTCATTGCTAATAACCACCTTCTGATTCTTTAGGACTAATTGCAAAGATACATAACTCATCATCGAACATATTTTTCCAAGAGTGACCTATTTCTTCTCTCCACCACACCATTTTATATAGGGATTACATGGTGTAGTAAACTGGGTTGGAATCCCAAACACTGACAATGAATCAGAAAAGATCATTCCTAACACATTATTGGCCCTTTATCCCCTTTGTCATGAATGACCTGGTCTCCATCTTTTCCTCTATACAGGATTCGCAGGTTCGAAATAGTACAACCTGGATTGAATCCAATGTACTTATTTAGACACGAGCCTTTGGATCATATTAAGATAGATGTGACCTTTTTTTTAGGGTATCAATATATGTGTAAGATCCTCATGAGAGATTAGCCTTAACTTTTCTCTTTCTTTTGTTCGATGATGTAAATGCAATATAAAGGTATTTTTTAGACAAGTTATAGTATCAAGAGAGGTGTTCAAAATACCAGAATAGACAACTTTTGTCATTTCTTATGATAGAAACACCACTATCAAAAATGACATAAGATCCATCTATTCAAAATTTTGGAACATGATAAGGAACTCTCAAAAACTAAACTATGTCTTTAGAACTTAAAGACAAGGCTTCAATTGCAACAACTGCGACTCTAGTCACGTTGCCTATGAAGACAATCATCTCATCACTTCTCAGCTTCCTTGTCAGCTTAAAAAGCCATGCAAGGTGTAACAATCATTATCAGTTTCTCTCGTTATCCACTACTCACAACTGAGTAGAAAATGAGCTGATATGTCTCAGTTACTATAGCAAGTGAAGTACCTTAACCCTTTGCCTTGAGTATTGAAAGAAAAAATCTCCAATACTCAATCTTATCACACCACTACTCTTACTATTTCCCTTGTCTTTCTTGCCCCTTGGATCCTTCTTCTTCCCGTCATTCGACGAAGAAGATGGCTCTCCTTTGGCAATAACAAGTGCTTGCACATCTCTTTCCCACAACTTCCTTAGCCGTAACTAGAGCATTCAACAACTCAAAAAGAGTATTATCTTTCTTGCTCATAACAGCGTTGAGGCAGAAGTTCTTAATTAAAAGACTTGGGAAGAGAGTTCAGGATAATATAGACTTTTGCCTCACTGTCGATACTCCCACTGAGCAAGTCAAATCCGTCAAAATTTGCATGACATGCTCGTGCACTGAGCTGTGCTCACTCATAAAAATAACAAGATTACTCTCATCAAATTTAAATGAGCAGCTCAGTCCAACTCTCCGAACACTTTCTTGAGATTCAGCATGATGCTAATAGCATCGTCCATGCCCTGATGTTGGAGCTACAAGGTTTGTGACATTATATTCATAATAAAGCATATAGCCACATTATTCGTCACATGCCACCTTTTATGCAGTTCCTTTTTCCCATCAGTTGTCTCATTGTTCGAACAAATAGAACGTCGAGTAGTAAGCAACACAAAAAAATGTGTTCAGTTTGTGATAAAGATAAAAAACCAAAACTGCGTTTCCATTTTATATATGTGGACCGGTTAAAAGACTTTGTGCAAGAATAAAGAAACATGAGACATAGACATATCTGAAAGTAACGAACATAAAGCACATAATTCGTAACAATAATATTGTAACCTTTTGATAAAACAATATTAGTGAAACCTCCAACGGCTCAAAGAATTCCATATGTAAGCCACGTGGGGTGGACAGTTACACACGAACTCCTCAACCAGACTATTCACCTAGTCATTTAATTTCCATGTCAACTTAACCTTTTGACAAAAGAAATTAATAGTTGGCACCTTGACTAGACCATATCATCATCAAGAAGGGACTCCGTGGGGGAGTTGTACATTGTACTTGATATGATATCTAAGCAATGACCACATTTTAACCTTGAAAATTAAATTCTCGAAATTGACATACTCACTCGGACCATGCCGCTTTTAATTTAATTTTCTTGGTTATCTTATTTAATACCATTCTCCAAAGTACTTGTGAAAATTACACAAGTAAGCCACGTGGGGTGGACCGTTACTGCATAACTCCCACTACTTTAATGGTTTAAATACTTTTATAGAAACCTCTTCTGACAAACTTATGAGAAACAAATACGAAGTAAGCCACGTGGGGTGGACCGTTACTCATATTGCTAAACACTTTGTCTAGAGACCGCATGTGGAGGTCTACATAATTTTAAGAATAAAATTAATTAGAAATAACCACAATTTAACTTTGAAATTAAATTCTCGAATTTTGACATACTCACTCGGACCATGCCGCATTCAATTTAATTTCTTAGTTATCTTATTTAAATCCATCATCTAAAGTACTCGTGAAAAATTATACGAGTAAGCCACGTGGGGTGGACCGTTACTGCATAACTCCCACTACTTTAATGGATTTAAATATTTTTATAGAAACCTCATCTGACAAACTTATGAAAGAACAAACATGAAGTAAGCCACGTGGGGTGGACCGTTACTCATATTGCTAATCACTTTGTCTAGAGACCGCTTGTGGAAATCTAAATAATTTTAATCATCCATAAAATTATTAAGCTTAGTCTTTTTTCTTTCAAAAGGTTTGTACATGCTCAACACATAATCCTAAACATGCTCATCTAGAACGCAACATGTAAAACATGCTCGCAGAATTCTAAAACATGCTTAAGAAAACGATAAACCTAGCATGCTTGTCTAAGCGCAGTTAATAAAGCATATTAACAAGCAGAGACGAACAAAAGCAGGTAAAGAGCATAAGGGATTAACAACCACGACATGCAAAGAACAGTAATAAAAGAATTAAAATTCTTCGTGACCCATTCGTGGAAACCCAACATCTATTCTATTACAAAATAAAATAGAAAACAAGAATGGACAAAAAAATGCCCAAAAAAAATGGCTGGAAAAGCTCTCCAGCCCAGCACTTGGGCCCAAAACCCGCAGCCCAGCCGCTAGGCCCGTTGAGCAGCCGCCCATTTCCACACGGAACAGTCCAGGACCCGCGGTCAAAGAACCAGACCCGCGGTCAAAGCCTGGTCGCGGCCCAGACGCTCAGGCCCGAGCGCTCAAGTCCGGCCCGAGAGCTCCATTTCAGGCCCACGTCTGCTAGGGTTTCGGAACCCTTTTCGCGCCGCCTAGGGCTTTCTGCTGCCAAGAGCGGCGCCGCTGCCTGCAATCTTCTCCGGTCGGCAGCCTCTAGCAGCAGGTCCTCGGCGCCTCCAGCATGCTCCTTCGCGCAGCCCAGGCAGCAGCAGGCCCCCGGCGTAGAGAAACAGCAGCGGCAGCAGCGGCTGGGCGCGCAGCGCGCAAAGCGCGCAGGCGCGGCCCCGAGCGCGCGTAGCCCCTGCCGCCTGCCTCCTCGCTCTCGCCCGACCTGCACACCACCAGCAGCCCACGCAGGAGCCCTGCACAGCACCCTCGGCGTCTCCAGCACAGGCGCAGCAGCAGCAGACCTCGGCGTGGGCGAAACAGCAGCAGCGGCAGCGGTAGTGCGTCGCCCGCCAGGCACGCCGCGCGCACAGCGCGCAGGCGCTGCCCCAGGCGCGCGCTGCCCCCATCGCTCGCCTCCTCCTCGCCAGTTTCCGGTGCCGGGCGAAGACAGCGATTTGTTCCCGTTCTTCGTGTTCTCCGTTTCGTTCTCCAAAAGTACAGATTACAACAGAAAAACGAATACAATTCGAAAATCTAATCTAACCACGGATTTTCTCGTGGTAGAAAAACAATTACAACGTCAAACCGACGTATCCCACGAATCAACGAACCACGAAGAACAACAGCAGTTAAACAAACGCACATTATTAATCGTACATAAATTAATAATAGAGCCAAGAAATTAACCCTGGGCTCTGATACCAATTCAAGGAATATTAAACTGAATTAATGCTCCGTTTGCCCGATGATCGTTTCTTGGAATATTATTAATTTATCATACAACGATTAAATCCTAACATGCTCCTATGAATTTAACAGCTGCACGTTGGAGTTCAGAAATACCTGAAGAATTCAGAAGAATTCGTCAATCTGTCGCTGAACAGGTCAGTCAACTTCAACGCTCCGTTTGACCCCTCAAACGACCTCCAATCGTATTTTGGGCAGAAATACGACTTCTTCGTCTTCGAAAGAGCTTTCCGTGGCCGCCTGATTCGTCTGAATCGAAGTTCTGTGGAGGAAGTTATGGCCGTTTTACGGAGACTGTCAGAACATAGTTTCCTGCGAAAATCTGACTCCAGCTCTGATCTTCTCGACTGTATCCCGCTCAATTCCCAACGTTGGATGGACAACGAGCTATGAAAATTCCCAAGACAGAATGACCACTCACGTTTCCTGGGCCCCACAGCTCTCTCAAAACCCTAATATTTTTATCAGTGTGTTTTCCTGAGAGTTGACAGCTGTATTTAATAATACAGAAAACTGAGAGGGGGCGCCAGTTTCTAGGTGAGGGCCGAAAATCTGCCCTACTTGGGCTAGGAGACATTGGGCCAGCCCAGGGACCAGATACAAGGAATAAAGATGGGCCTCAAATAAATTAATTTATCTATGGTCAGCCCAGACCATAATTAATTTATAAATATCAGTTCATTCCACTAGAGAACCGATACTGACTTACCCCTTTATTGCCGGTGATGAGTCGGGGCTTGTATTTAGACTTATTAAATCTCCGTATTTAAAATATCCGACATCCATTAATTAATTAGAGCTCTGACAGCTTAAATTAATTAATCTCTTAATAATTCCTTAAGCAGTACCACTCAAACTTTATTATTACGCCTGAACTTAATCAACCTGCAGGGTTTAGCGTAATAAACCTTATTGAGCTCCTTAAGGGGATGTCATTATCCTATACCGGATACGGGTACTAATACAGATAATCAAATATCATATATTAACCGCTATCACCCAAGATACAGAGTACTCGAGTTAGTATATAACTTTCACCCATAGTAAGTCAAAGTGATATACGAATTAATATATATATCTGAATACTTATTAGTATTAAGATTTATAAGTCACCGAGATCTTGATTCTTCACTTAAGTCAGATAGAAGAATACATCTCAAACTGTGGTCCTATCAATACGTAATGACGTACCAGTATAGACAAGTAGCCAAGACAAACTACTTCCATCTATACTGCAACCTAAACCAATAACTTGTCCTAGAGTTATTTCGGCTGTGATCATATTATATCTCTTAAGGTTATTCCAATTATATGGTCTTCTGTGATCTACAACACACCATATAATCTACTTATATAGAGATAAAGAACATACATATGCAATCATGAACACAATCAGATAGGAGATTAGATAGTGAACTTAGGAAACATTGTATACAAGCATAAAACGTTCTTGCTTTCAGTATACAAATCCAACAACGGCATCGTACTGTTGAGGGAGGCCTCCCCCAACAGACGCAAGCATCAATCACAGGCATAAACTTATTAGCGTAAAGCATTTAAGTGTAAATAAGCGTAAATCATATAAGGCGTAATAAAGCGTAAATAGCATAGCGTAAATCATTTAGCGTGAAGCATAATGAAGCTTAACTCATTTAAGAGTAATAAAGCATAACACACTTGAAGATCCAATTGCATTTTAAAGCATAACACTTGCATAGTCTTTCAATAGCATTTTTATTTATGCGTAAGAAATTGCCCACCTGATAGCAGGGTTTTGCTAAGGTACTGTGACTCCTTGAGTAGTTCTTACTCTCGCGCTTGACCTTAATCACGAGAATATAAAATAAGACATTGGCTCGAGGAAAATTCTCAATTAATGAGAAAGCGTAATTTAACTTATGCATGAATCTGGTATGCATGAACTAATGTTCTGAGCGAAAATCGGGAATTCTACTATTAATCCTTGTTAATAGATTTAACTAATTCTTCGTATAACGTGGTCGAATAGAGCTGTGATTCTTCCTTCCTCCTCAGAATATTCTAGTTGTTAAATAAACCTCGCATTTGTACTCGATCGAAAATAAAGGACTAACTCGGCTTTAATCGAGGTGTGACCTTGTAGAAATTATCGGGCTGTTCGATAGAAACATAATTACTAATTTAACCTCAAATAATTAATCGGCTCAAAAGAGAGTAGCCAATTAAGTAAGTAAATCAGTGGCTTTAATGAAATAAACAATGACCGCTCGCTTTAAAGTCTGAGATCCAAAAACATTAATTAATAAACTGGGTGGCTCCTTTACTGATTAAGAATCGGCCCACCCACTGATAAATAATTGGGCTCCATCAAAACAGATACTGCAAGGCTTAACTAAAGAAGTAGCTTCAGCCCAAGTGATAATAGTAATTAATGTGGGCTGGAAAGAATAAATCTCAGTCCAATAGGCAATATAATCGGCCCAAGTGATGAGTAAACTGGCCCAACGAAATATAAATGGGCTTAGAATAATAGCCCATCATAAAATATACATCAGCCTAATCTTTAAAAATAATTTAAGCCCAATAGAAATAATGGGAATGGCCATTTAAATAAAAGACTGGCCCAATTCGAATTTAAAACTGAAGCCCAAGTCATTAAAATTGTGAGGCCCAAAATAAATAAAAAAAAAGGAAAGCCCAAACATAATTAAAAGGAAAAAGCCCAAATTCCTTTCTTCCACAACCAACTCTCGGTCTCTCTCTCTAATCTCAAACTCAAGGGACCGCTCGTCCTTCTTCTTCAAAGCCTACGCTCGGCCACCTCTCAAATCCGGCCGGCTTCCTCTTCCTCGGCCGTTCAGCGGTCGCTTGCTTCGGCCGGCGTCGTCTGCCGACGCGTCTAAGCCCCGGTGCTGTCCTCTCTCTCCAACAGTGGAACCCAAATCGAGCCCTAAAATCTGGAATTCAACGCCGCTGTTTCTTCGTCCAAAATTCGGCGATTCAGTCGGCGTTCTCTCATCCGGCCGTCTGCTGCGCCGTACCTTCGGTGTCACCTCCGCCGTCGTCGAGCGAGTTCTGCTCCGGTCCCTGAAACCGGTTGGTCTCCTCCTTCAGCCATTCCGCTTCCGCTTGTTGTTCCTGAGTTTCCGGCGACTGGAGTAAGAAGGCCTACGCCTCTCACTGCGCCGCTGCTGCCCTTGGACCGTTGCTGCTACGCACAAGACTCAGCTCGTCGCCGGGCAGCTGCTGTTCGGGGCCCTGACGAGGTTGGGCGAGTTCGCCCTGTTCCGACCATCGTCGTCGTCATCGGGCAGTCAGCCCTTCTTTTCCAAAGCTAAGTCTTTTTCTTACTCAACTCTATTTTAATCGATACTTAATTGGACTAGGCAAAGTGCCAAAATTCTTGTTTCGCATAAACTCAAATATGCTCGTTTACTCATACTTGTAAACTGTCACTTGCTCATGAATGCATAGTTGGTGTGTTTACTAAGTTCAAGATGCTATAAGGTCTTCTATGATTGAAACTGATCATGCTCATGCTTTAATATGAATGCTCACTGGTATGGATAATAGGATAGCATGATTACCTTGAAGTATACTGTTGGTTTGTGGCTGAGCTTATGAAACGAATGAGCTGTGAATAAGCCGAAGCTTGAAGCCTTTTTGTTGGTTGAATATTGATGTTTGTCGAACTGGAATAAGTGAACTGAAAAGTTCGAACTTGTTTCTTTCAATAGATGCAAGTTGCAATTGAAGGAGATGTTGAATCAAAGCTAATTTTTACCTTAAAGTTTCTAGCAAGGAGTGAACGAGTGATTCTCTTGCTTTTCGGTTATGGTGTGTTGAATGAACTGGAACCGAAAGAAATTGATGTTGTTGTCTCAATAATTTCAGGTAGATAAATGGAAAAAGATGGAGTATTTCAGCAGGTGTTACCTTGAGACCTTGGCAGAAACAAGCTGGGCGATCTCTTCGATACTTTTGGGTGAAAAATGAGATGTGAGTGAGTATTGTTTTGCTGGTGGAACTGATACTAAAAGAGGAAATTGGTTGCTACATACTTGAGTATGCTAGCAAGATGAGTATAGATAGGGTGGTTGAAAGTCCTCTTTGTCGAGGGTGGAAAAGATGGAGTGCAGCAGGTGGTCGGCTTCTTCTGCAGGGGAAGAGGGAGTGCAGAATTTGTTCTCACTGCAGCACACATTTCCCTCCCCCTTTTTGACTTTTCTTTCTCTTTTCTTTTTGACTATTGTGCTCAAACTTGAGCTAGTGGCAGCAAAGTGGGCCACGTGGGATCTACAACTTTTGTGATAAACGATTTTCCCCAAGCTGGGAACTAACTTGTAATCGTGAACTGTAATAAAATACTGGCTTCGATTCTCTAATCATCGTGTTTCTGTATCTGTTTACTATCTTTTTCCTTGCCTGCTAACTTGATAAACTGTAATATAACTTAAATTAAATCCGTAGATTTAATCTACTTTGCAGTCGGAATAAATCCTCGACTTCTAGTAGCACTAATAAAATATAACTATTTCTGTTTCTCGATTAACAAATAACATGACTTTGTTAAGTCAGTTATAACTTGGAAAGCGAAATAAAGAGCCAGTGACGTACGTGTATCAGTTGCTAACTTGAAAATCATATTTTGAAAATTAGAAGAGTCCACTCACGATTTTAAGAGAAAAGTAGGGAGCTTTTGTCCCCCACGCGAAAAATGAAAGCACAAGCTTTTTGACCAACTGTGCGTGTGCGGCGCCACGCCGGTGCCATCTCCCCCTCCCCGGCTTCTCCTTGGCCGTTGCTTCACCGACGACGCTGCCCTCCTCGCAGCAGCAGCAGACCCTCCTCGCAGCAGCAGCAGATCGGCCCTCCGCTCCTCGCAGCAGCAGCAGAACCGACGACGCCGCCTCCTCGCAGCTGCAGCAGACCTCCGCTCTCGCTTCGCCGAGAAGACGGACGCGCTGCTCAAGCGGGCCCAGCTGCAGGCCGCCGGAGGTTAAAGAGCCGCATGAAAACTGCAGCTTGAGAAACCTCACCGCAGCTTGAGAGCAGCGACGCCATCGACGTCGCGCGGCCTCGACGTTCGCGGCTCAAAGCTGCGTCTAAGGAAAGCTGCGACGTCGTCACAGATTGCCTCCGTTTGTGAGAAATGGCATCGCTCCAACCTCCCCTCCAAAATTACCCGATTGTGTCTAATAACTTTGCTCCTGTCAGTCGATCATCATCGCCACTCCATAGTTCTACTAGGGATTTCACCACTACTGATCAGACGACAATGAAATCTACGACAGTAATGACGGCGCTTCTCTTCCCCGAGTCTGGGATCACGATACCTCCGAGCATCACTGTCACAGATAGTTCGGCGGAGAATGCTAGAGCTACTGCTGATGTTTCGTTCCCGGAAATCGCTGCGGTGATGACTGCCCATACTGTCGGTGTCTCTTCTCAGGCCGATGGTCCTAAGGGCCTGATCCCACCTCGCTCGATCGGGACTGCCCATCCGAATGTGGTCAGTCCACCGTCTGCTTCGAAGGTGTCGCCGGTCTCTTTTGCAGATAAACTGAAAGCTAGGGATGGCAGTCCGACAGAGCAAGTTTCCAAGCCTAGGGACGTCCCCGCTCATGACTTTACAATCCTCCGGCCAGAGTTGGTGGATCTCAAACGTTGCCTTGTTTTAGAGCCTTCTTTCCACCAACGACAAGTCCGGCGTTTCGCCCATGCGGTTCACGGCCGGCTGATCCTCCGCAAAGGTGAGTCACCTCGGTTTGCAGCGGATCTTTGGCAGGAACTTCAGCAGCTTTGGAAACCGTCTGTTGGTTGGTCGATTCATCCTCTCGGAAAAGGTTACTTCACTTTTAATTTCGCCACCGACGAGGATAGGGCAGCGGCCTTCGCTAAAATGACTTGGCGTCTACGCTCAGGTATACTCCATCTCCAGGCTTGGGTGCCGAATTTTGATCCCTACAAAGCGAATTCAACCCTTGTTCACGTATGGATTAGAATCTTTAACTTGCCACATGAATATTGGCACCCAGAGGTTCTTTCCGGGGTCGTACGAGAAGTGGGTACGCCTATCTTGATTGATGGTCAGTCTGCACAGGCTCATGTGGGTCACTTTGCTAGAATTCTTGTTGAGTTAGATGTTTCGGCTGATATTCCTGAGGCTTTAGATATTAAGTGTGGCGACATTGATTTTACTGTCAAGTTTGTATATGAGAATTTGCCTTATTACTGCTCGGTTTGCAAGGTTGTGGGACATATTTCTAACGAATGCAGAAGGAGGAAAACAAACACGACAGAGGAGGGCTTTACGGAACATCAGGGCCGGGAACGTGGTCAGTCCAAGGTAGATGACCACAGGGTTCATCCTCGTCCCTACACCGGAAATCAGGAATCTCCAGCAAGGGCTGGAAAGGCTTTTGCTGAGGTTGGACAGAAACTGAACTCTTCTTCAGACTCTCCTACCTCATCCAATCCCTTTGCTGTGTTGGTTTCTCTAGAGTTGCAAGATGAACATAGACTTGTTTGTGATGATAACATGGAAAAGCCGCCATCTGATGGAGGCCGAGCTTCAGATGCTTGCATCTATCAGGACAATCAGGATAGAAAGGATATAGAACAGCTTGAGTCAGATGACGAAAAGAGCCAAATTGAGGTAGTGGACCAGGAACACGAGAGGACTTCTGCACCTTTGGTTGTTCAGCCGCTTGCTGTGATGACTGACAACAACGATTTGCTAACTTTGACTGGGACGACAGGACCCAGTTCTCGTAGACGAGGGCGTCCGAAAGGGGCTATCAACAAGAAGGGGAGAGTTTCTGATTCTTCTATCAAGCACAGGCTCCGTCATATCATAATGAATGGCATGTCCTCGGATTTCCAAAACTCAGCACGCCGTGATGATATGCAGGGCCCTGGTCTTGACACTTCTTCGCCTGTGGAGTTCCTGAATAAAGTGAAGTATGCTCAGTCTAGAGGACAGATTCTGCAAAACTTTGTGATCAACTCCTCTAACTCTACCGATGCAGCCCATGCTATGTCGGTTGTGGCCTCCAAAAAATGGGGCGATATGTTGGACGATGAAGATGACGATGTTTTAGACGAGGACGACCCTCTTAAAATGTTCTCTTAGTCTTGGTTTCTTTTTTTGGTTACCCGGGGTTTCTTGCGGGTGCTTTTGCTTGTTTCCTTTGTCTCTGGTCTCTCTTTTTTCTTTTCTTTTTAATAAAATTTCTATTTCAGCATTGAATAGCTCAATAATCCTCGTCGCATTTTTCTCATGCGTTACGAAAGCATATGGCTAAAATAATACTTCGTCTCTGATAAAAAAAATCAGGACCATAAACTGGATTCATATATAACTGGCAACTGGGTTCTATTTACTGAAAGATGCGATATTAATTATCGCGATACCATAATTAAATAACATAAAAGAGCGGGTCACTACAAGCACTCACTGAAACTGCATCTTTAATACTATTCTTGTCCCACCCAAGAAGCGATGCACAATATCTAACACGCAAAAGATTTAGCTGTTCAAATCAACTCTATAATATTATTACGTCATTTTACCCATCAATTCATGCTATAATCTTTATAAATCATACGACCGATCACACCACTTTATAAGCTTAATAAAACATACAACCCCATACAAAACAATAACATAGTTCATACACAAAACTCAAATATGCACAATTTCCGAATAATTATATACCTTACATATACTACATAGTTCGTACACCTGGTTCCACTTTTACTATCAATAAATAGCAGAGATAGATAGTTTGATGCAGTAGTATGAACTAGTATGAACTAACCGGAACTATTCCAGCATTTTAAACAGAGGCAGATATTATGGAGTAGTATGAACTAGCATGAACTAACATGAACAAGTATATCCAAAACTAACTTTTTACAATTACGTCCATTCAAAACTTTACAAAAGCCCACCAAAACACATATATTTACCTTTGCCCTTGGTTTTGGAAGAATCATTTTTCGGCTGCTCCACTTGCTTCACAACTGCAAGAACGAAAATCGATTAATTATCTCAAGTTTTTATCTACCCAAAGCCAACAAACGACAGTCAACCGTGTATAATTTAAAAACATTATTAAACATAGGGGCCACCAGTGAATTAAAAGAATGGACTAGTACTTGGTACATCTCTGAAAAAGACATTTCTAAAATCAAGTTGAAAGAAAACGTCATGCACGAACAAGAATAAATAAAAGCTCAAAAATTTTCAACAATTATCCACCTAAACTTTTCTTCAAACTCTATACGAATTTAATTGATTTTCTTACACAAAAAATTAGTTCGCATGAAATAATCAATGGTGTGGGTTCGAAATATTTAGCTCTCTTTGACGAACAATTCGAATAACCCAATAATAGAAATCTTGTGATTCCCACCGCAATACAGCTACAATTCATCCACCATGAATATAAAAAAACCCAAAAGTTTTACATCCCACATTTAATAAACAAAAAATATAAAGACTAACCATTTTTTGGCCCCTTTGGTTCTCGCCATATCCTTCAAATATTAGATGAATTGCTTTGATTCAAAAGATATTCAACTTCTGCAGGACCGATTGTGATGTGGAGAGAAAAATTTTGACTCTTTCAGTTTTTTATCTCTTCAAGCCTTCAACAGCCGATTTCTAACCCTAGTAAATGTTGGTTGTGAACAATTAATAGATTAGGTTTTATTTCTTGTCAAATATTACTGATCGGTTCTAATTCACAGCTATAGAATCTGAAAAGATCTCATTCAGAATTATCTTTGACTTTTGTATGAAATATTTTATCATTAATCACGCCATTATTATCCTTTTCATTCCCTAAAACTATGAAGCTTTATTTTCAGAAACAGATCCTTAATTAAGATAGATAATAATTTAGCATACCCAAATATACCCTCCAGCGTATATATTGCACGAATTATATGTACAAAACAAAAAAAAAAACTAACGCCTAATATGAAATGATCTCAGGTGTTAATGATTAGATTTTAATGTCATAGATTTATCCTTATATTATAGTCTAAGGGGAGTTTTCTACATAGCCCTCCCCTATTAAAATGTTATCTCATTTTAATTAATTATATATATAATTATTTAATTTTCACTTATATTCTTAATTTATTGTAGTTCGACGACCTCGTTTCGCCGCCTTCTTCACGACACCCACCGAAAACCACCACCGTACGCTTCTCTTATTTATTTATTTAATTATTTATGAATTTATTTATGTATTTATATGTTAATTAAATAGATTTATTTGTTA
Source organism: Salvia miltiorrhiza (assembly GCF_028751815.1). NCBI lineage: Eukaryota > Viridiplantae > Streptophyta > Magnoliopsida > Lamiales > Lamiaceae > Salvia > Salvia miltiorrhiza. Next base: position 19,412,053 of record NC_080389.1, read on the forward strand.
TATCTAGTTAATTAATTTATAATTGGCTTTGTTTATAAATAAATTATTAGTTAATTAATTTATAATTGGCTTTGTTTATAAATAAATTATATGAAGCATGATTAATTTTAAATTTTATTAAGCATGATTAATTTTAATCAATTAGTTTAAGTTGTTAGTTTAAGTTGTTTGTTAGAATAATTTATATATGTTGGATAATTTTGTTGAATTAAATGTTATGTGCTATGTGTTTATGAAATGTTATGTTATTATATATATTGTGGGATAGATTTAATCAATTTCTTAATGATCTTCTCCCTTTGGGATAGAAATTGATTATTTCTTAAGGATCTTCTCCCAACAAATGATTGTTTTTAATTTAATTACCCTGATTTTTATTGCTTTTATTTGTATTGTATTATTGCTTCGACATTGGGGGGCCGGGTAGACCTAGTATAGGCTTAGTAAATTAGGACCACTATGGTCACTATAGCTGCTGGTAGAGTCGAGCACTTGGTAGTTAGGATAGTGGGGTTATGTTGTCGAAATTTTGTTAGATTTCAAGTAATTTTATTTGTTTTTTCAATTAGAATTTGCAAGAATGAGTGATAATCGTATGTGGATGTACGCGAGATACAATGATCGTACTGCATTTGAAACGGGGCTTGAGAGTTTCCTTGAGTGGGCGAGAAATCAAACGGCGTACACAGATGAACAAGGTAACATTAGGTGCCCGTGTAAGAAGTGCAAGAATCAAGCGTATTTAGATGTACCTACGGTCAGAAAACATGTTAGTAGGCGTGGATTTGTCCTGAATTACACAAATTGGGTTTCTCACGGGGAAGCACCGCTGTATATGCCGACAGAACATATTATAATGGATGAGGATGATGGATTATACAATAACTACGAAAGGATGGTACATGATCATGCTGGACCTAGTAATTATCAAGATCCTCCAAATCTGGAGCAGCCGCCCAATAATGACGCTCAACAGATTTATAACATGTTGGATGCAGCGGATACTCCATTGTACGCAGGATGTGACACGTACACACAATTAAGTTGGATGACTCAATTCATGAGCATCAAGGCTGAAAGCCATATGTCAGAGAGGACTTACAATCAGATGTCTTCGATGATGAAAGCTGCTTTACCGCAGGGTAACAACTGTCCAGAAGACTTCTATAGTACGAAAAGAAATCTGCGTGGTTTGGGTTTGCCTGTAGAGAAGATTGATTGATGTGTTAATAACTGCATGTTGTATTGGGGGAAACTAGTGAGCTACATAATTGTATGTTCTGTGACCAATCACGATATAAGGAGAATTTGCGTGCATCTGAAAATCGCCGAAAGAAACAGGTGCCCGCCAAACAGATGCACTATTTTCCCTTGACGCCCCGATTGCAGAGATTGTTTGCATCTCCTGCAACTGCTGAAAATATGCGGTGGCATGGGACCTCCACAGACGATGGGATAATGCGCCACCCGGCCGACTCTCCGGCATGGAAACACTTGAATTCAGTCTTTCCTGGATTCGCCGAGGAGATAAAAAATGTGAGATTGGGCCTCTCTACAGATGGTTTTGCCCCATTTGCACAATCAGGGCGTCAATATTCTTCTTGGCCAGTTATTGCCACGCCGTATAACTTGCCTCCGTGGTTTTGCATGAAAGAACAATTCATGTTCCTCACAGTCCTCGTGCCTGGGCCATCAAACCCAAAGATGAAGTTGGACATTTTCTTACAGCCATTGATACAAGAGTTAAAATCTCTGTGGGAGGTTGGTGTGAACACTTACGACATATCGTTGAAGTAAAATTTCCAGATGCGAGCAGCTCTGATATGGACTATCAGTGATTTTCCAGCGTATGCTATGTTGTCTGGGTGGGGTACAGCTGGAAAATTGGCATATCCACACTGCATGGAGAATACAGAAGCATTCACTTTACCGAGGAGTGGAAAACATACTCTGGCTATTTCGTGAATGGCTACAGATTTCACACAACTGATCATGATAGAGAGAGTGCGAGTGTGAACAGTGGCGTTTGCATAAAAGGCTCGGTCTATGGTAGTGATAGAGATGTGCTAGACTTTTATGGGCGTCTGCAAGAGGTTTGTATGCTGGAGTATCCGGGGTATCCAATTAAGCAGACCGTCTTGTTCAAATGTGAATAGTTTGACTTGTCGGCTCAGGGAACTTCTATTGATACAGACTTCAAGTTAGTTTCAGTGAACCACACAAGAAGATATAAGAAGTATGATCCCTTTGTTTTGGCGAGTCAGGTAGTTCAAGTGTTTTACTGTCCCTATCCCAGTACGAACCAATCAAAGAAAAATTGGTGGTCAGCATGCAAAGTCAACGCAAGATCAAAGGTTGAAGTATCTACTGCAACATCTACATCAACCATTTCAAGAAGAAGTGGTTACTATTATGTCTACTCACACAAGTGTAGGCATTGAACAACCACTTCTTCTTCATCCCCTCGGTGGAGTCGTTGAGATTGAAGATGACGATGAACCAGAAGACGAGGATCCCCCGTTGACATCTAACGATAGTGATGATGATAGTAGTGATGATTATGAATAAATGTAAATGCACATTTTGGTTGAATTTGAAAATAATTTGTTATGTTTGTTAGTTACTGTTAATGTTATATTTGGCTATATATTTGTTAATGTAATTGTATGCAATAGGTATCATGTCTACCCATAGAGGTTTCTTGGGATTTAGGAGGCGATCTGGCGGTAATGTGCCAGAAGCTACTGGAGACACATCTGATGGGTCCGGGACGCATATTTCTGGGACTCCCGAGACTCCCCAAGTCTCTGCTAGTAGTTCACGGGCTAGAAGGCCTAGGGGCCCTACAGCTGCCGTGATCAGAGAGAGATCGGCTAAGGAGAGTACATGGAGGATTATATTTCAGAGGAATCCTACGACTGGGTAAGTATTTTAGTTTAAATTACTATTTCTCGTATACCATGATTAAGTGATAAAATTACTTGTACACAGTGTGTTGTTGGAGCCAGTAGGCATGTCCAAAGCTTGCACGCAAGCATTTAAGATGTTTGATAACCCAGGCGGGTACACATGGAAGTTGACGCCCCCGGCGATGAAGGATACGTTTTTTGGTGAATTACAGGTACAATTAAATTTATAGTACATATAAATTTATCATATTAAATTGTTAAAATGTTTGATATTAAATTAATTCTCTTTCTTTCAACAGAAAGAGTTTTATTGGCAGCCCAAGGATGAGCATGACGTAAGGGTCATGTGGGAGAAAAACGCCCGCAAAAGGTACTCCGACATGATGAGCGACTACAAGAAAGAGCTCAAGAAGTGTACCCGTCAAGGGAGAGAGATGTCTAGACCCGCCTGGATGACTCCCGATTTCTGGACTGGACTCCAGGAATACTGGCAGCGTCCCGAGGTTCAGGCTGTTTCTACACGAGCACGTGCCAATCGGATGTCTGAGCCCGATGGGGAGGGTACAGGGATCAGTAGGCACGTGGGCGGGTCTCAGTCGACTCGTATCCTGCAGCAGTATATGGTTAGTAATTAAATAGCAAAGAATTAAGTTCATAAGTATATGTATATATATATATACATATATATATATATACATATATATATATATATGTATATATATATATATATAAATATATAATATCTTGACTAATATAACTTATTTATCTTATATAAATGCATCTACAGAGCTTGGAGCCTGATTTTCCCCAGGATGCACCGAACTATGCCACCTTCCTCCGCCTCCACATGTGCGCCGACGGAAGTTATACGTCGGAGAGAGATGCAAGAATTGACGTAAGTGTTTAAGTTTATTCAAATATTTAGTGAATGTATTTATTTTCTAACAATTATGCATTGTTATGTATGAATTAGGCCGAGGTTCATCGACTTGCCGCTGCCACAGGACGAGAGCACCGGCTAGATGAGGTGTATTTGGATGTGGTGCAGCCGGATAGCTCACGGATCTACGGCGTCGGGAGTGCCGGGCAGAGCCAGGCTAGTAGGGGGTCTATCTGTAGCACGGGCACTTCTGCGGTGTCTCAGCAGCTTTATGAGACACGGATCTCCACGCTGGAGGAGCGATTGGCTGCAGAGCAAGCAGAACGACAAGCCATGCAGGAGCGCATGGCTCAAATGGAGCAGTTTATGAGGATGTATAGTGGTCAGCGAACTCCATCCCCTAATGCCAATGATGATGATGATGATGCTTAGGACTCTCCCTGATGATGACCATGCTAGACTTATATTTATGTTTTAAAAAAAAATTACATTTGCACTTTCTTTTCAAATTTATGTTTTATTGAACTATATATTTCAAGTGCTTTATTAAAACTATATATGTTTTGTATATTTATGGCAATGATGATGATGATTGCATTTAACATAAACAAATAAATTCAAATCACATTACAATAATCAAATTAAAACACTTTTGGTGTATTAATGTTAAAAAAAATTAAATTAAATTAAATTAAAATATTTAATTAATAATTAAATATTTTACCGACAATAAAAATAAGGACGGAAACGAACTCGATCAGTAATTAACAACATCTTTCAGGTATTATCTCCACATATTCAAAGATTATAAATATATGAGTGACTATATAGCATTTAAATGAATTAATAGGTGTAGATATATCAATAATACAAGTGTTATGTACTGGTGACCACTCGAAAAGAATTTCAAAGTTAAGCGTGCTTGATACAGAGCACAAGCAAGATGGGTGACCCACTGGGAAGTTCGTCTAAATTATGCAATACCGTATAAATACGGAAATAAATTGTGGATATACAATAAAATAAATAAATAAATAAATAAAATAAATAAAATAAATTTAAAAAAATTACCGAGGGCAACATGTCGTCGGTAATTACCGACGGCCGTTTGCCCTCGCTAAGAGCCTGGCCACCTCCGGCGATGCGCCACCGGACGGCAGTGGAAATTACCGACGGCATTAATGCAATCGCTAATTAGCGACGGTAACCGCCGTCGGTAATTGTCCGGCCAACTCCGGAGATCTCCACCGGACGCCGGTGGAAATCACCGATGGCATTAATGCCGCCGCTAATTAGCGGCGGCAACAGCCGCCGGTAATTGTCCAACATTTCTCCGCCTTTTAACGGCGGAAATTCCGGCGGCTGTGCCGCCGTTAATTACCGGCGGCGGCCGGCCGCCGTCGGTAATGTCGTTACCGACGAGTCGATTAGCGGCGGCAAATTGCCGGCAGCACCGCCGTTGGCAGGGTAATTTACCGGCGGCCGTGCTTTATGCCGTCGGTAATCTCTTCATTTTTTGTAGTGTACTGATTTAATAGATCAACCAATTATAAGGATATATATAAAAGAGTCAATATATAAAAGTAGCCATCTTTTAGTAAAATTAAAATTTACCCACTCAAATAAATTTTTTAAAAATTATCCACTTTTGTGTTAAATGACTAAGCCCTAACAAATCGCCGATTATTATATAAAAGGTTAATTATGCGATTCGTTGTTTTAATTAACTGTACGCTAGGAGGTTCGATTTCTCCAATTCTTTTTCATTCTTTTGGTTTTTTTTAGTGGTGATTTGTAAATTTATTGAAGAGATTTGATCTATTAAAGACAAAAAGATTTTGGATAATTGATTAATGTTTTGAATTCACAACCACATCTATGAATTCACAAATTAATGTTCTTGAATTCACAACCAGATATATAAATTCACGACTTAATGTTCTTGAATTCGCAACCAGATCTATGAAGTCACAACTAAAACTAGAATTCACAACTAAATCATTAGTTGTGAATTCGAATTCACAACTAGTTGTTAAGATTGTGAATTCGAGTTTTAAAATTAGAATTCACAAGTAGTTTGATGAATTCACGACTGAATTGCTAGTGTTAGTTGTGAATTCGAGTTTTAAATCTCGAATTCACAACCAACTCTATTGCTAGTTGTGAATTCACAACTAACACTATTTTTAGTTGTGAATTCAAAATTTAAAACGTGAATTCTCAATCAATACTAACTATTCAGTTGTGAATACGAGTTTCAAAGCTTGAATTCACAACCAAAATTAATGACAGGTGTGAATTCGTGGGCAATTTTTAAATTTTTATATGCAAAGGTAAAATGGTAAGTGTGGTTAATTTTTAAATTTTTTATCTTAGTGGGTATTTTTTAAATTTACTATTCCAAAGTGGCTATTTTCAAAATTCACTTTATATAAAAATATAATATAATATTGAATTAACTTCAATTTAGAAAAATAAATATAATTACAAGATAAAGGTTTTCTCTATTGTGTTCCATAGTTGCGTTGTAATCTATGGGTTTGGTACTTTGAGAGTTTTTATCAATATTTCTTTTAAGGGTATCTTTTTTAAGGGGTCAGGTGTTAGTGTCGGAACTCACACCTACGCAAGTGTTTGCTTCAGGCATTGATAGCTTTCACCGTTGGTGAAGATTTAGGAAGTTTCTTAGGCATAGGAGTCGGTTCATGTGTAAGTCTACTGTAATTCATTGTTAGATAGTGGAAAGTTTTCCCTCAACGTGCCCTCTAAACGTAGGTGTGTTTATACTAAACTGGGTAACCAAGTTTTGTGTGTTTGCCTTATTATTATTGCTTTATGCATAATCGTGATTTTGTCTACCATTCACTATGAGATCCTGGTCACTTGTTACTCATGTTTTACTATAATGTGGGTTTGATCTTTTACAATTAGAAACATAGCAGGTTACCTACTTTGTGTGGTACGTTATCTGATATATTGTGGTTGCGAGGTTTATGCAATTGGATAGGTAACTATTTCAATTGGTACCAGAGCGGGTCACCCAATTTATCAGTGTTGATCCTGGTATTTTCCATAATCTATCCCGTTGTCGTGCTCGATGGCCTCGCGAAAGAAGGTGGGTCAATTGTTAGACCACCACTACTTGATGGAACGAACTTTGTCTACTGGAAACATCGAATGGCCTCATTCATTCGAGCTGTGGATGAAAACTTGTGGACTTCTGTTGAAGAGCGCTGGACTTCTCCTGTGGATGATGAAGGAAAAGAGAAGCCTAGAATCAAGTGGACGACCAAAGAACTGGCTGCATCGAATGCAAATCAAAAGGCTCTAAACTTTATTCAGAATGTTGTTTCCATGGAGGTTTTCACTCTCATATCTATGTGTGCCACTGCGAAGGAAGCTTGGGATGTCCTTCAAAACACTTATGAAGGAAATTCCAAAGTAAAGAAACAGAGACTTCAACAACTGACTTCGAGGTTTGAAGAGTTAAAGATGCATGAGCATGAAACTATCACTACGTTTCATGGTAAAATTCTTGCTATTGCAAATGAGAGTTTTTCATTGGGTGAAAGGATACCAGAAGAAAGATTTGTTTGTAAAGTGATGCGGTCGTTGCCTGAAAGGTTTGATTATAAAGTTACTGCTATCGATGAAGCTCACGATGTCTCTGATATGAAACTTGAGGAACTTATAGGGTCGCTGAGGATGTTTGAGATGAATATAAGGTCTGATAAATCTGATAAAATGAAGAGTATCGCTCTGGCAGTTGAATCTAAAAGCAGTAAATCAAAGGTGTCGAACTTTGATACAGATGATTTGATGGAATCGTTTGCTTTATTCTCAAAAAATTTGGATAAACTTTTAATAGATTTAAGAGAAAGAAAGGATTTCGGAAGAAGTTTCAGGATTCTAAGCATCAATCTCAGGGAAAGAACGAGCAGACTTCGTCATCATCAAAGTCTGGAATTCAGTGTCATGAATGTCATGGTTTTGGGCACATACAATCTGAATGTGCAAACACTCTAAAGAAGCTCGAGAAACATATCAAGTCTTACAACGTTTCACAAAGTGATGAAGAAACTGATGAAAGTGGGAGTGAGTCAGATGAGGAAGTCGTAGCTTTGAATGTGTAGACTCAGGAAAAGGAAGAAAAGTATGTGGATCCTCTAAAACTGGAAGAAAAATTCAAAAACTGATTCTACAAACTGTACATGTGCTGGTGAGTCAATAGATGTTCAGGAGAAAGTCACTACTCGTCCTCTAACTTCGGATAATACAGACATTGAGTCTGTGGCACTTACAGTCAAGATAAAAGATGTGCAAAGTACTGAATCTTTCTCAGATTTTTCTACTGAAGAGGCTGATGATGAGACTGTGGATCCAAATGAAGAGTATATGGTCAAGAACTATGAGCTTTTGAATCAAAAGTGTATATCCGTTCTAGAAGTCAACATAACACTTTCCACTCAACTCAGTGTGGTCTCAAAGGAAAGAGATTATCTAAAAGTTCTATCAGATAGTCTTCAGAAAGATATTGTTGTTCGACAACAAACCATGAAGTTGAAAATCAACAAGCTTGAACATCACCAAAAGCTTGTTAAGATGTTGAATACTGGTACTGATAAGCTAGATGAGATCTTGGATAAAGGACAAAATATTGAAAACAAGGCAGGAATTGGTTATCATAAAAAAGAATGGGTTCATAAGCAGGACATGGAGAAATCTCATAATGACATTCCTATTAAAAAGGGGCAAATGAATCAACAAAGGCCGACAACTTATAGAAATCTTCCACCTCAAAGAAATAACACTCACAGGTTCATACCTACTTGCTTTTACTGTGGTAGACGCGATCACATTAGACCAAGGTGCAGATTTCTTCTTGGTGACATGAGAATGAACTCGAGGAATTTTCACAATAAATATTATGTAAATCACAGAAGCTTTGTTGTTCATAATTCTTTATGGTCTAGAGTTCAATATAAGTGGTATCTAGATAATAGTTGTTCGAGACACATGACAGGAAATAAGGATTTCTTAGAAAACATCAAGATTGTATCTGGGGAATGAGTTACTTTCAGTGATGGAGTACATGCTAAAGTTATTGGAATGGGTACCTTGAACGTTCCAGCCTTCCAGGTTTGCCTAAGCTTGAAAATGTTATGCTTGTTGATGGATTAAAGGCAAATCTTATAAGTATCAACCAGTTGTGTGATAACAAGATACTAGTTCAATTTGATAAGGACAAGTGTATGGTTAAAGATGGAGAGCAGGAGTTCATCACGGGAATAAGGTCGAGCGACAACTGCTATGTAGTCACACCTCATATCTCATGTTACAAAGCTCAGATGGATCTTACAGAGATCAGGCATCAACTTCTAGGACACACCAGCTTGAGGAATATCAAGAAGCTTCTCAAAATCAATTTTGTTAGAGGTCTTCCGAAGCTTTCTATTAATGTTAATGAGATTTGTGGAGCTTGTCAGATTGGTAAACAGGTACATTCCAGTCATAAGAGAGTCACTAGAATACCAACCTCTCTTATTCTTGAGCTAATTCACATGGATTTAAAGGGACCTATACAAGTTGAGAGCAGAGGTCGAAATAAGTATGTTCTTGTTTATATAGATGATTTCTGCTGATATACCTGGGTAGAATTTTTAAGGGACAAGTCTGAAGCATTTGAAAAAGATCGACACTTGTGTCTGAAATTGAAAAAAAATAAAGATGTTTTCGTCAAGCGCATACACAATAATCATGGAAGAGAGTTTGAGAAACTCCAAGGAGAGATGGGGTTATGTCTTTTATGACTAACCATCCTGAGCATAAATATACACTCTAATACTTGGTGTGATTGTAGAGGGTGTATTTATTGGTTATGGCGTTTCATCAAATGTCCCTGCGAATTTTCCTCTTATGTCAAGTGTACTTCGTGTGGTGATGATATATCATGGGAGCATAATTTTACAGATTGGTTTTCGGGCATCTTTACTATTTATTTGGAGCATATTGATAAATGGGCTCTTTATATTTACTTGGATATGGGTCGCGTTTCTATTTTCTCAAGGTGTCAAAATAAAAGGCCCATTATATATTTGTTTTGGCTGGTGGTCCTCCTACATCTGTTCGACATTACTGCTCCACATGGTACTTCTGCTCCTGCTGATGATGATGTTCACCTTTGTCTTTGATGTCTGCAAAAAGGGGGAGTAAGTAGATTGCTGCTAAGCTGGATTGTTTCTAAGCTCTGGTTCGTTTTGGTGTGTTAGCCAACCGTTGGTTTTGCTACTTGATGAAGGTTTGTTTATCTGAACTCTGAAGCTATCTCTCAATCTATGTTTGATGGTTCAAGGGAGAGCATGTGGATGCTTGAAGGGAAATCTTATGATTAAGGGAAAGCTACGTTGTTCTTATGTGAACCTTGTTCTTATGCAAAGCTTGTGATTAAGGAGGAGCTATTCAGATTTTATACTTCTGCTGCTTCTGATGCATTGTGTTCTTGCCATTTGATGATTGGGTGTTTTGTCTATATCAATGACAAAGGGGGAGTTTGTTGAGTATTGGTGATACTCGGGTTTGATAGTTGTCATTATGTAGACAAATGTGTTTGTGTTGCTCTCAACGTATCTACCAGTGTCTGGTACTTTGGTTAGTACAGTCCAACTCGAGCATGACTCTTCTTGAAGTATATCTCGTCTGTTTTTAGATATACTTGCTTCCAGTGTCCAGAGCAGATATAACTTATTGGTTATTCGAAGATACGGAGTTATCTACAAGAGTCCTTGGTTCATCATATCTCTTCTAGGATTTTCTATCGCCTACATCTATAAAAGGCCGAAGAGATCATCACATGAAGGGGGGGAGGGGGGCTGCATTTATTACTCTTATTCAGTGTTTAAAGAGTTGTTTGTGAGTGTGTCAAGTTCGTTCTATGCGTGAGTGAACAAACGGGTGAGTTTTGCTTTTTACGTTTGTAAGCAAAGTCTGTGGTGTTTTGGATTTCTTGTTTTTCCCTTTACCAGCCTGTTGGTGAAGATTATTTCGTGGGTGTTGGTGGTAAATAGGGTTTATTCACGCTTAGAGAGTTAATTGTTGCTCTTCTCTCAATTGTTTACGATAGTGAGGGTTTGGAAAGATATCGTGGCTAGAATACTAGAGAGTTTGTCGTGTAAGTGTGACGGCCCCATTTTACCATAAACCGAAGGCAACATCTATGGACTTCGTCAACACATAGGAAAAAAGACATTTTTCTCAGTAACAAGTGAGTGGCATAAATATGTAACAAAATATTAGAATTTCAATTACACAATCACCCCTAGATATATTGAACGTGCATATAGAACAATATAAGCACCACTAAGTTCAAATATATATATTAGTTAGGTTCAATGACATGATTTAGGTGGATTCAAAATAAGTTCACCATAATACCAGATCAAAAGAATAACTCGAGTATCAGAGCTTCATGAAGAACGCAAACGAAAACATAGTCAAACTACATGTATGGAGACATGTAGCCTGTGAGGTCTAACTGGTAATTATACAAATTTTTCAACTGACCAAAGCAATCACTTTGCCATCATTCACAAGCTCAAGTTGAATAACCATGATAAAAGATATAAGGACGTGTCGGATGTAACAATAGCCTTGGATCATCAGCTCCCACCTCTCCATCGCTTAACCTGCACATTTAGAAATATGTGCAGGGCTTAGTACAAATATACTCAGTGAACATATGCCGAAAATAATTGAAATCTTGCTCAATTAGAGCTATAGGTTGAACTTGCCCAATTTAAGCAAACGCAAGGTAATATTTGATTGAGAAGTACCTGTGCATGCTATATTTATCATAAACCATTTCTGCAGTTATCATAGTAATATTATCATATCTCATATCATAAGCTGACAACAATATAATGTATGGACCACCTCTACCCATCATCATCATCATAATCATAACATCTCATCAATATCATCAACATGGGCGAAGAGAAGGAGGCCTCCTTCTCAACCCCGTGACCGGCCGATGCATGACAACGGCTCACGATCACCACTATGCACATACCTTAACTAGTAGCCCGTCGGCTCACATAGTTCAAGGCTGATCGTTATCTCATGGTAGCAGGTCACACACATCTCATCATCACTCAATGAAAACACGGCAAGTCAACGATTTATAGAGCACATTTGCAAAAATATATATATCTTTCATAAGTTCGAAATCACCGTAAGAGTTTAACCCGCATATTAGGGATAGCTAGGCCCACATATTAGGGTTAGAAAATGCCCACCTGTCATCCTTGCTTCTCTTTTCTTAGCACGATAGGTCACTCAAGCACTTTTCTTCGTTCGAACCTTTAATAACACGAAAGCAAATGTTCGTGTGAATAATGGGAAAAGATAGACAACAAGTGCATGCAGTGAATTACTATTCACTTCTTTTCTAGTTACCCATGTTTCCTTAAATGACGATATCTTCTATACTGTCGTTCTAGGTGTGATAAATCATTCACGTGACAATTCAACCAATATCTCACATAACCCATTTTTCACAATTATCAAACCTTAATTAATAATAATAACATGCTTTGGAAATCATTATTTAAAATATATGAAAAACTCTGTTTCCTTGTAAATAAATTTTTAAATATTTTATATAAGCTATGGAATATATATATACAAAAAGATTTTCAACTCAAATACTCTTTTAAAATTTTATAAATCCAACTATCCCATTTATAAGAATTTCGACCAACAAATTCTCATAAAACCTTTTTGAAAAATTCTAAAAATTTAGTATATATATATATATATATATATATATATATATATATATATATAGGGTTGGGGTCCATAACTAACGAACAGACGTATTTGGTAAAAATAAAGAAAAACTCGCCACCAGCAGGATTCGAACCTGGGGCAAATTGTTGTTCATGCGGTACATTGATCTGTTCATTAAAATTATAAATCTGTTCGTTTTTATTTTACGAATTCTCTGTTCTCCACAATATTTAGCTTTTCTGTTGAACCCTTCTCTCTCTCTCTCTCTCTCTCTCTATATATATATATATATATAGGGATGAGATCAAGTGAGAATTACATCTTTTTGTGAGAATGGGGAACCCAACACTGCCCTTTATTTGGACATGAACAACGATTGTTTAACATTAAGTCATGAACATCGTTGTTCATGTGCTTATGTTCATGTATTTTATGTATTTGTTCATGGTTCTCCATGAACATCGTTGTTCATGCGTTTTTGTTCATGTATTTTATGTATTTGTTCATGGTTCGCACATGAACATCGTTGTTCATCAGTTCGCACATGATCATCTCTCTATATATATATCCCAGTAGCTCATTTATAAAATAAAAATGGTGTATTATCACCATTAAAATTTTAAAATTCTCAATACGAATGCACAAGTAAGATTTTGGATCATTTCAACTCAATACTTCTGCACAGACTCGATTTCAACGAATAAACTGCTTTTACTCAGAACTCATTTGGACTCGAATTTTATATCAATAGAAACCTCTTTGAGTCTAGTTCAATTTAAGAAAAGTATGTTGAAAAAGTCCAAGTAGTTTAAGAGATATGGTCATTTTCCCATTGTCTACCAGATTCGACAGTTTCTGACAACCCGAAGTTCAAATTTTTGAAAACTAGTAAATGTTGTCGAAATGACCTGAAATTTTTTATGTGGATATCCAACACATATCTGTTCATACCATAAAAATTTGAGAGGTAAATCTCAACATAAGGTTACTGAAAGAGATGACTCAACCGTCTGCCATACGAAAGTTTCAGCAGAAACTAGCAGTAGAAGTCTTGAATTTTAAAAGGATAGTAAATGAAATTTAAATGACTTGAAAATTTGTATGAATGTTCACCACACTCCTATTTTCACACCACAAAATTCTCAAGATTTTTTAGGAACAGGAATTAGTCGAAACAAAGGTTTCGGCTCACCTTCGTCTATGTGAGCAAGAATAAAAGTTGTTGGCCGAGCTGTTTTCCGGTTGTCGTTTCGCGATGGTGTTTAGCCATGAAGGTCTACGGCTTAGTTTTCCTTGTGCGAGGTAGATTGGGCTACACGACGGTGGTTTCTCGGTTCTTTTTTCGTCGTAGGGAGAGATTGCTTGCATGACTTAGAGAGAGAGTAAGAGACTTGGGGACCAAGTATCCTCCAGGTGTGTGTGTCTTCCGCTTCTGCACACTCCTGTAGTGTAATTTCCTCTACTTGTTCTCTGAAAAAATCTATTTCGTATACAAGCAGCTTCTTTGGCGTGTTATCATACAAAAAATGGGTAAATGCCCCTAAATACGTCACATTTTCCCATATTCTGGAATTACACATTACCTTTAAAATCCGCTTCATAATACATAATCTTTCGTTTTCTTTTGGAATTACACATGGTCAGCCAACCACCAATCGGAAAAATGATGTGGATGCCGGAAACGCCACATATATACGCCGAAAAAAAATTAATTAATGTGGCAGCCATGTAGAAAATTATAATTTTTTTTTTTTTGCTATTAAATTCAAATTTCTAGAATATAGAATTAAGACATTAATTTCTCAAATCTCCAATTTCCCCTAAATTCCCTAGTTTTACAATTTCCCACTTTTTACAATTGCCCTAGCGTCCAGACTTGTTTCGATCTGCTCCACAATTGTAATACCCCGTTTCCTCGAGCTAAGTTTAGAATAATTTTGAACTTAGATTTAAGATGATTCACGCCGGATTGAGAAAAAGAATTTATTTAATTCCAACAAAAATGATTTACGAAAGCATTTGTAAATTTTCAAGTTATTTAAATTTTATTTTGTGCATTGCATATTAATTTAAATATGAGTATGATTCCTCTGACGAGTGTGATTCCTCTGACGAGTGTGATTCCTCTGACGAGTGTGACTCCTCTGGCGAAAGCTATCTCGCTGCTCCCCGTGATTCCCCTGGTAAAGTCATTCCTCTGTTCTGCATATATTACTCCTCATCAATGTCCAAGCCCATTAAGCCCAAATCAATTCACTAATCCTTGAGCCCAAATCAACCCACTAAACATCAAGATATTTTGTTAATCTTGATTAAGCAAGTGAGATATTTTGTTAATCTTGATTAAGAAAGTGTGGAAAGGGTGACTCACGTTTCATTTACTATTTTCATTATCCCTTCTTAAGGAAGACAACCTATTTCCTCTAAATTTACTTCACCCTTCTCGGCACATTCATTATCCATTCTTTAAGAAGTTAAACCATCAATTCCTCATTCAAGCAACAACAAGGACGAATCTCAACCGAAACCTCTTAAGGTTTCCTCTTAAACCCCCTTATCTCGTTTGCTTCGATTGCATAATCCAAGCATTTTATATGTGCTATTCTACTGAACCAACATACCATACAAGCTTTTGCAAATTGAGAAAGATGCAAACTTTATATATATATATATATATATATAGGGTGTGGTTCTAGAGAGAACTACATTATTTGTGAGAACGGGAGAACCATCAAATCTAATGCATCCACTGTAAAAATTAATGCATTCGCTGTTAAAATTAATGTACTAAAAAATTTTTAAAAAAATGCTCCCTTCAGGATTCGAACTCAGGATCTGCATTCATCCAACAAGATGATTCATCCACTGTAGATCTTGATGATCGAATGGCTGAAAATGGTTCTCCGGTCTTCTTTTATTTATGGTTCTTTCTTGAACCTCTCCCTATATATATATATATATATATATATATATATATATATATATGCATATATCTTTGTATATCTACAATACATATGTGTGTAAAAGCAATTACAAAATGTCTTTTCTTTTGAATTGAAATAAAAGGGGTGAAGAAGCTTATGGTTTTGTGAGTGTGTGCTTGCTTGCTGTGAGAGTAGAAATCAGGGGAGGGCAGGCGGCGGCCGGCGGTGGCTCCGCGCCACTGTTGACCGGAGTGCGCAAAGAGAGAGAGAGGGTGAGAAGGGCGGCGGTGGTTAGCTCCTGCTGCGGCCGCCGGATCCGTGAACATGGGAGGGTTGAGAGAGCCGAGGGAGGTGGAGGCCGCGGCGGCAGTCCACTTCTTCTGCTGTTGTCGGCCGATTCGAGCGAAGAGAGAGAGGGAGTTCACGCGGCGGCCATGGTGGTGGCTGTCGCCGGGTTTTTGAGGGAGGCGGCGGTGGCATTTCAGTTTATGTGGATGTGTGAGCTGTTGTGAGAAAGGGAGACAGAGGGAGATGGAGCTCAGGGCGTTGCGGCTGCGTGAACGGCGACGCCTCCCGCCGTCGGAGAAGGGAAGAAGGGGGAGGGGGAGTGCCTTGCAGCGCAGCTGCTGTGTGCGTGTGTTTGTTTTGTGTGTGTTGAGTATAGTGTTTTAAAGAGGAAGAAAGAATTAGGTTTGGGCCCAATTTTGGGCTGTTTCCTATTTATTTTGAGATTGGGCCCTATTATTTAATTGTGTGGGTTGCCTTTATTAAAATTGGGTTGTGCAGTACTTTTAATTAATTAGACCTATTTAGTTTGATTAATTTATTTAAAGAATAATTTGCATAATGATATTATATTATTATTATGTACATATTTTAAGTAAACACTTATTATATGCTTAAGCATGAAATGAGTCATGCATTGCATCATGATTTAATTGGTTATTTATATTTCCAATTACAAAAGAAAGTCGAGTAAGAATATTGTTGGTGTTCTTAACTCAAGAGAATTGTTTTCATTTATTTATTCATTAAATTTTGAAAACTCGGCTAAGTGAATCATAGAATGTTAAGCACTTTACCGTAACTTGAGTTTAGATTTAAGAGACCTATTGAGAATAGATTTCTTGTAGGCTTTGAACGTCACGAGGATTAGCACTGCTATTCCGATTCAAAGATAAGGTTAAACGACAGGCTTTGCCTATTCAGGTGGGCTTATTTTTCAAATGTATGATTGAGCTAATGAGCTTAAATGTTTCGTGAAATATAAACTGTTTATCCAATAAATATTTTTGTGCACTCTGCTCTGTTTAAGGCTCGCCACAACGAATCAATTGAGGTTCTCTTATAGCCTAACACGTTATTTGAGAATTGTGTACACCGTTAGCTGACTCGGTGGGTTGATCTCCATTCGGGCACTAACTAAGAGGCGTTATAAGGGTGCTTGCTGGATGTGTTCCGAAGCATGTAATGTAAGGGCCTGTCTGGGTAGCGTCCCGAGGTCAAAAATAAACTTGTCTGGGTTACGCCCTCAGTTCAAGTAAATGGGAGAAATGGATCCGTCGGTGGCTAAAAGGTCCGGGATCATAGCGAGTAACAGAAATGAGTGTGACAACTACACGCAAATTAAGTATATATATAAAATGAAATGTTTTAACATGCTTAGAAGTTCTTTCACTTTAAATCCTTCTAAGTCATGTCATGTATGATTGGATAAACTGCCCTTCAGATTATGAAATGTTTCAAAAGTTGCAGCCCACTAAGTACATTAGTACTTAGCCCAAATATTTTCAAATGTTTTTCAGGTTGATGGCTGGTGTTGACGGGGAGAGCTGAGGCTAGGGTTCAACTCCGTGTTTTGACTTCCGCTGTAGAACTAGCCAGTATCTGTCTTTTGTTTCCTTAACTTAAGACCTTTATGCTACGACTCTAAATGACATCTTTTGTTGAGTCGAGACTATAAATTTGCAAGTATTTCATTCTATAAATGTTGGTTATCTGAAGCATGACACTAAACTTGTGATCCTGAAGTTATTATGTTTGTTGATTGATTTGTATTACTTGAATACCTGTCTTTCTTCATCCAAAGGGGCTAAGCCCGATTGTTATCCCTTTTATTCGGATTTCACAAGGTTTTTCCCTTGTTCATATTAAATGATGAGTCGTACCCCAGTTATAGTTATTGTTTCAAGAATTGGGGTGTGACAACAATTGCCCTAGCGTCTAGCGATCAGCTTCACATTGCCCTAACTCCAGCGATTACACCAACACCAAGAAAGGCTCCAGCTCCGGCGATTACACTTGCTCTAGCGATTACACCAACATGAACCAGCGGCGAAGGCTCTGGCGCATGCGACGAACCGGCGACCAAGGCTTTGGCGCACGGGACGAACCAGGTAGGGAGACGAACGTGTAGCCGTTGATTTAACTTAGATTGCGATCTTTCCCCTGACATCAACTGCTAATTTGCATAGATTCCACAAACTCAATTAAAGCGAACAAGCCGACAATTTGAATTATTCATTATGCATTTGGCGTGGGTTGCTTTCTTTATCCAGGGCCTACTGTGCTGAAAACTTAGTTGATATAATCCTTTTTTGGCTGGTTTAAATGCATTTATTGTTGTCGTGTTGTTGATTATGGTAGAACTGTAGAGGCGATTGGAAATTGTTGTTTTCGTGGGATCTAGTGAGGGAAGGTTGCGATCAATGATGTCAGGAGGTCAACCATCGAGTTTGGCGCAAGCCGATAAAGATCCGTCCGTTCGATAATTTGTTGTGAATGGGGAAATTGTAAAACTAGGGGATTTAGGGGAAAATTGGGGATTTGGAAAATTAATGCCTTAATTCTATATTCTGGAAATTCGAATTTAATAGCAAAAAAAAAAAAATCCTACATGGTTGTCACATCAATTTTTTTTTCCGGCGTATATATGTGGCGTTTCCGACATCCACATCATTTTTCCGGTTGGTGGTTGGCTGACCATGTGCAATTCTAGAGGAAAAAGAAAGGTTATGTATTATGAGGCGGATTTTAAAGGTGATGTGCAATTCCAGAAAATGGAAAAAGGTAATGTATTTAGGGGCAATTACCCCTAGAAAAAATATATATATCGTTCGTCACCTTAATTGCTACTAAATTCTCATTGGCGCGATATGGCGCAAATTGAACAAGACGTGATTTAAATTATAATAATATCATTTATAAAACTGCAGAAGAATTGCTAATAAATAGCATTTATCCGAAATATATTATATATATATATATATATATATATATATATATATATATAGGGTTGGGTTCCGGTAGTATCCAAGCTTATAATAGATCCGTAGATCCAAATCTAAATAACACATTTATGACATGTGGCGCATCAAGATGGTGACACGTGGCAAGGCATTTCAAGGCAAAATCTGAAGAGGGGTAAAATTGGAATGTAATTTTCGAAATTAAAAAAAAATAGATTTTCTCAAAATAGGTATATTTTAGATGCATAAAGTTTCATACGAGAATGCATGAACTTTCATATAAAAATGCATAAGATTTCACCCCACCCCCCACACCCCTGAACCCCACCCCCACCCCCCACCCTCCCCCCCCAAAAAAAAATTTTTTTTTTTTTTTTAAAACTGGTTTTCTGACCACTGACCCACCCCTACTTCCACCCCCCCACCCACCCCCCCCCCAAAAAAAATTTATTTTTTTATTTTCTCAAAAACTGATTTTCTGACCACTGACCCCCACCCACCCCCCACCCCACCCCCCAAAAAAAATCAGTTTAAAAAAAAAATTGGATGGGGGTGGGGGGTAGGGCAGGGGTGGGGTGGCGAAAATACCAGATTTATTAAAATGAAATGCATTTTTTGTATAATTTAATGCATTTTTATGTAAAATCTTTATGCACTTTTGTTTGATTTTATATGCATGTGAAACATGACTATTTTGGGGGTGGTAATGGGGAGGGTTGGGGGGTGGTGTGGGGTGGGTTGGGGGGTGGTGCGGGGTGGGGTGGTGAAAATACCAAAACTGTAAAAATCAAATGCATTTTTCTGTTCAAAGTGATGCATTTCATGTGAAAACTTTATGCATCTTTGTGTGAAACTATATGCATCTAAAATATATCTATTTTAAGAAAATCTAAAAAAAATATAAATATTTTTTAATTATTAAATCCGAAAATTACATTCCAATTTTACCCATCTCCATATTTTGCCTTAAAATGCCTTTATGCATCTTGATGCGCCACATGTCATAAATGTGTGGTCTAGATTTGGATCTACGGATCTATTATAAGCATTGGATACTACATGATCACATTCCTATATATATATATATATATATGAATGTTATGCTACATACCTTATGTGAGCACCTTACGTGAGCACCACTCACGTTTAGCCATCGTTAGTAGTATCTTTTTTGTTTTAGATATTTATTTTTATTCTAATACTTCATAAATTGTTATTAGGATCATTAATTTTGTAAATAACAAAAAATTAAAGTCCGATTTGTTCATATTCCCTTTAACTTCAAATAATTAATAAAAAGAACAAATTAGACTTTGGTTTTTATGTTATTTATCATATTAATTATCCTAATAACGATTTATGAAGTATTAGAATAAAAATAAATATCTAAAACAAAAAAGATATTGCTAACGATGGCTAAACGTGAGTGGTGCTCACGTAAGTTGCTCACATAAGATATGTAACATAACATTCCTCATATATATATATATATATATATAAGGAAGTCATTATAAATTATTCCCGTAATACATATTATCGCCTATATATTAAGCGATAATCATTATTGACATTCCAATATAATTAAATCAACGATATGGAAAATAACATATATATATATATATATATATATATATATATATATATATAGGGAGAGGTTCAAGAAAGAACCATAAATAAAAAAAGAACGGAGAACCATTTTCAGCCATTCGATTATCAAGATCTACGGTGGATGTATCATCTTGTTGGATGAATGCAGATCCTGGGTTCGAATCCTGAAGGGAGCAATTTTTTTTATTTTTTTAAGTGCATTAATTTTAACAGCGAATGCATTAATTTTTACAGTGAATGCATTAGATTTGATGGTTCTCACGTTCTCACAAATAATGTAGTTCTCTCTAGAACCACACCCTATATATATATATATATATATATATATAGGGTTGGGTTCATGTGGATCTCTATGCTTATAATAGATCCGTAGATCCAAATCTAGACCACACATTTATGACATGTGGCGCATCAAGATGGTGACACGTGGCAAGGAGTTTCCAAGCATTTCAAGGCAAAATCTGGAGATGGGTAAAATTGGAATGTAATTTTCGGATTTAATAATTAAAAAAATATATATATTTTTTTAGATTTTCTCAAAATAGATATATTTTGATGCATATAGTTTCACACAAAGATGCATAAAGTTTTCACATGAAATGCATCACTTTGAACAGAAAAATGCATTTGATTTTTACAGTTTTGATATTTTCACCACCCCACCCCGCACCACCCCCAACCCACCCCACACCACCCCCCAACCCTCCCCATTACCACCCCCCAAAATAGTCATGTTTCACATGCATATAAAATCAAACAAAACTGCATAAAGATTTTGCATAAAAATGCATTAAATTATACAAAAAATGCATTTCATTTTAATAAATCTGGTATTTTCGCCACCCCACCCCTGCCCCACCCCCCCCACCCAATTTTTTTTTTTTAAAACTGATTTTCTGACCACTGACCCCCCACCCCACCCCCCACCCAATTTTTTTTTTTTTAAACTGCTTTTCTGACCACTGACTCCCCACCCACCCCCCATCCCCCCCAAAAAAAAAATTTATTTTTATTTTTTTAAAAACTGATTTTCTGACCGCTAATCCCCCACTCACCCTCCAGCCCAAAAAAATTATATTTTTTCAAAAAATGTAATGCATTTTTGTGTGAAAAGTATATGCATTTTTGTGTGAAAGTATATGCATTTCTGTGCGAAAGTATATGCATGTAAAACATGTAATTTTTTTATGCATCTAAAAATCAATTTTTCAAAAAAAAAAATTGGGGGTGGGGGGGGGTCAGTGGTCAGAAAATCAGTTTTTGAGAAAAAAAAAAACAATTTGGTGGGGGTGGGTGGGGGGTAGGGGTGGGTCAGTGGTCAGAAAATCAGTTTTTTTAAAAAAAAAAAATTGGGGAGGGGGAGGGGTGGGGGGTATATAGGTGGTGCGGTGGGGTTCAGGGGTGTGGGGGGTGGGGTTGGGGTGGGGTGAAATCTTATGCATTTTTATATGAAACTTTATGCATTTTTATATGAAAGTTCATGCATTCTCGTATGAAACTTTATGCATCTAAAATATACCTATTTTGAGAAAATCTATTTTTTTTTTAATTTCGAAAATTACATTCCAATTTTACCCCTCTCCAGATTTTGCCTTGAAATGTCTTTATGCATCTTGATGCGCCACATATCATAAATGTGTGGTCTAGATTTGGATCTACGGATCTATTATATATATATAGGAATGGGATCATATAGATCCCAATGCTTATAATAGATCCCTAGATCCAAATCTTGACCACACATTTATGACATGTGGCGCATCAAGATGGTGACACGTGGCAAGGAGCTTCCAAGCATTCCAAGGCAAAATCTGGAGGGGTAAAAATTGAAATGTAATTTTCGGATTTAATAATTAAAAAACATATATATATTTTTAGATTTTCTCAAAATAGATATATTTTAGATGCATATAGTTTCACACAAAGATGCATAAAGTTTTCACATGAAATGCATAACTTTGAACAGAAAAATGCATTTAATTTTTCCAGTTTTGGTATTTTCACCACCCCACCCCATACCACCCCCCAATCCAGCCCACACCACCCCCCAACCCTCCCCATTACCACCCCCAAAAATAGGCATGTTTCACATGCATATAAAATCAAACAAAAATGCATAAAGTTTTCACATAAAATGCATTAAATTATACAAAAAATGCATTTCATTTTAATAAATCTGGTAGTTTCGCCACCCCACCCCTGCCCCACCCCCCCCCACCCACCCCCCTACACCCATCCCCCCCCACCCCCAAAAAATTTTTTTTTTTTCAAAAACTTATTTTCTGAT
Source organism: Salvia miltiorrhiza (assembly GCF_028751815.1). Classification (NCBI taxonomy): domain Eukaryota; kingdom Viridiplantae; phylum Streptophyta; class Magnoliopsida; order Lamiales; family Lamiaceae; genus Salvia; species Salvia miltiorrhiza. The sequence continues at coordinate 19,434,693 of NC_080389.1, forward strand.
TGCTGGCCGACCCCCACCCACCCCCCCCCACACCCACCCCCCCCACCCCCAAATTTTTTTTTTTTTCAAAAACTTATTTTCTGATTGCTGGCCCACCCCCACCCCCACCCACCCCCCCCCCCTCAAAAAATTTTTTTTTTAAAAAAAACTGATCTTCAAAAAAAATTTTGGGGTGGGGGGTGGGGGGGTGGGTGGGTGGGGGGTCAGTGGTCAGAAAATCAGTTTTGAGAAAATAAAAAAATAAAAAAAAAAGTGTGGGGGGTGGGTGGGGGGGTGGGGGGGTAGGGGTGGGTCAGTGGTCAGAAAATCAATTTTAAAAAAAAAAATTGGGGGGTGGGTGGGGGTGGTGTGGGTGGGAGTGGGGTTCTGGGGTGGGGTGGGGTTCAGGGGTGTGGGGGGTGGGGTTCAGGGGTGTGGTGAAATCTTATGCATTTTTATATGAAACTTTATGCATTTTTATATGAAAGTTCATGTATTCTCGTATGAAACTTTATGCATCTAAAATATACCTATTTTGAGAAAATCTAATTTTTTTTTTAATTTCGAAATTACATTCCAATTTTACCCCTCTCCAGATTTTGCCTTGAAATGGCTTGCCACGTGTCACCATCTTGATGCGCCACATGTCATAAATGTGTGGTCTAGATTTGGATCTACGGATCTATTATAAGCATAGGGATCCACCGGAACCCAACCCTATATATATATATATATATATATATATATATTATTAAAATCGAGTTTTTATTATATATATATATATATATATACACACACACGGTCGCTTAATTATTAAGCGACAATTAATTCTCGCATCCGAAAGTAATTAAATCGCCGATACAACTATATACATAATATACTTATGCAAGAAATTAGCATTCTTGCAAATATTCACTTCTCACCAATTCCGATAATCGCAATCGCTGCACCAAAATGAGCGAGTATATACTCATGCGATTAATAATCTTTTCCAGAGACTCATCTCATCAAATCGTAGGCAAATAATTCATTTCTCATCGATGGTTGAATATAAATGATGTGATATCAATTATACATATGTATATATATATATATATATATATATATATCCAACCGTTTACGCCATCACCCTAGTAACAATTAATCTCCTCATAATAATAATAATCTCACGCATCGCATGAAGACATGTATATGTATATGCAAGAAATATCAACAAGCGTCTATATTTATACATTACACGAAATTTTGGAAAAAAAAAAAAACTAATCCGTTCTCCGTTTAAGAATTTTCACGGACTATAAGTAATGAGAAATAGTAATATATATATATATATATTCTAAAGGTATCGGAAAAAAAAATTCTTATCCATCAAGGAAGTGTAGTCCTCCTTTCATATAAAAATATATTCGTCTATATATATGTATGTATATAATGTACGTATTATACGTACATACACTAGGGATAAAATTGACGGATATTACAGTAAGTCCTACACATCTTATCATCACTAGTAAACAATTTACCCCTGGGTGTGGCCCCCCAGACGTAGGTGTTTTACCATCGAACTGGGTGAACAATTCTGGTGTTCAGTGCTTTTATTTTCTGTAATACGTTTACTGTTATTTTGTGTGGTACGTTATCTGATATATTGTGGTTGCGAGGTTTATGCAATTGGATAGGTAACTATTTTAAGGTTTATTAATGTCGTTCAGTTTGCATGCTTACATCGCATGGAATATTGGTGCACTTTTTAGGATATATGTCTTGCTCATTTTGATTGTAGTTAGATCCTCAAATTTTGCAATAAGCTGATGATAATTTGTGAATTTATTTATGAACTGATTAGGAATTGTAGAAAGTTAATCTTGTGTATTCTTATTTATTAGACAAAGGGATTTAGTAGTGCTTTGAGAATTGATGAAATAGTTGGAATTGTTTCACTGGACACACACATTGTATTAGGAAAAAGAAAAATAATTGTTGTTCGTGAGAAGGCTTATTGATTCTAAGGTTTTCAATTCAGCGAAAATTCCCTCTTGCAAGAAGAGATCAGGAAGGTATATTAATCAAGGGCCAAGGCTAAGGCTCCTGGTTTTCTTCATTTAGTTTTTCATGATGCTGGAACTTTCAAAGTACAGCAAAAAAGAGGGAAATTATTAATCGATAGCTTTTTTCATATGATTTTCAGAATTTTGAGTTTACAGTTTTTTGCGGAGTTTTATATTTGCATAAATGTGTTTCTTTATCAGATTATAATAGGAACTAGGGAGGCTATAAATATTTTCAGAGTACGATTGATAGTTATACGTATTTAATCTTTCAGATTTGTTTAAATGAAATTGTTAAAGTATTATAAATTTAATTTAATTTAGGGGCTATGAAATATATGGTAAAATAATAAAATTTTAATTAATTTTAATTATTATTTTAAATAGGAGGTTATAAAGAGTAAAATAGAGGCTATGAATAGAATCACCCGTAAGAGTTTAGGCTGCCTCATTTCTTTGGTTGAGTCCTTTTATGTAATTATGTTGGGCCACTACATATTTTATTAGTTTGGGCTGTAGATTTGGGTTTTATTTATTTTTGATTTGGGCCTGCTTTAATAAGATTTGGTTGCACTTTGTTTAATTAAAGAAAGGGCTTGATTTAATTTATTTATTTGGGCCATATTTTCTAGATTTAATTATTTAATAAACATATTGTCTAAATTAATAAGACTTTATAATTAAATTTGATTAATTATTTTAAAGAATGATTGCATAATAATATTTTTTTATTATTATTTGCATATATTAACTGTAAATGACTTACTATAAGATTTAAAGCATGAAATGAATTTGCATTATGCATTTTGCAAATAAAAGCATTTATGATTTTGATTGATTTTAATAAATTTAATTATCAAAGAAACGTTGAACAAGAATATTGTTGGTGTTCTTAGCCTAACATTTTAATTTTCAATATTTATACAATTAAATTTTAAAAACCCGGCGTGATGAATCAAGAATCAATATCACTTTCATTATGTCATAAGGTTAACTTCACGAGATGTTTTATGAATAGAATTTCTTGTAGGCTTTTTAGATATTGCTTTTTCAAGACAATTTTTATGTTTATGATCTTCAGGCTTTGCCTAACTAGGTGGCTTATGTCTAGATGTATGATTTAATTGTTAAGATCTTAATGTTTCATTAAATACAAACTGGTTATTCAATAAATATTTATGTGCACTCTTCTATGTTTAAGGCTTGCATAAGTTTATTGATCGGGGTTCACTTATGACCTAACATGTTTTTTGAGAATTGAGCATGTACACTTGTTACCTTACTCGGTGGGTTGATCTCCATAGGATACTAACTAAGAGGCATTATAAGGTTGTTTGGTTGGATGTGTTTCGGAGCATGTGAGATAAAAGGGCCTACCAGGGTAGCGGTCCGAGGTCAAATTAAACTTGTTTGGGTTACACTATTTCTACGGAGTTAAGTGCGAGATCTTTATAGATCGTAAGAATTTTAAAGTACTCTTTCGAGAAAAATGACTTAAACATGAGACAATGAAGATGACACGAATTAGTAAAAGAGTATGACTATACCGTCAATTATGACCTAAGCAAAGCAAAGGTGACAACATATACACTGAGTCGAAAGACCGGCTAAGATAATGTATTTCAGTACCAAACAAAAAGAACTGATTAACGACAATGTCTCATTCAGTTAACTAAATCTGAATTGCAAGAGATGATAGTGAAGGCACGAAAGAAAAATGAGTTTGGCGAGAAAATGTACATCACCTCAAGAATAAGTGAAACAAAAAGACTCATGAAAGCTAGAGATATTCCACTAATGTTTAGTGAATTATTTTGATTGTCATACAAGCAAGAACGAAAGAATAAGAACATGAGGTCGCACACCTAAGGAGCTTAAGAATGCACCAGAATTTTGAAGAAAAAGTATTTTTAGAAAGAAGGAGATGAAAATAGATGTAGCGTCGTTTGTTCAACGATGTCTCGCTATCAGTAAGTAAAGGTTGCGTACAATCGAAAATGTCAATCACCATCTTACTCAGATGAAGTAGGTGAAAGAAAATTTTTAATGTGAAACTATCATCAAGGATGATCGAGAAAGTCGAATACATCAAGTAAATGTATATAAATCTGGACAATAGCCTCATTTTTTGAAATTTGTCAAACTTTAGTTTTGTTAATTAAATTATAAGCACAAAGTTTTACAATCCAATATTCCAATTCATTAATTCTCGATAATTTGCATGGTGACAAAGCGCGATTTGTTGATAAAGCGCTTCCCTTTTAATTAATAAATTGAAGATTCAAGTTATTTAAATTACTAGAGTATGAAGGTTTTTTTTCTTCTGTGAGTAATAACAATTTTTAAAACAAATCTCGACAACTTGGTAATTATTATGAAGTAATATATCAATAAGATCTATTAATATATGAAAGCACAGTTTCTAACGGAAACTTTTTACCGCCATATTTTCTCTTTCTTCTTTTTTATCTTTTATTTTTCTATTTTGATTTTTTTTCTGTGAGATTTCATTCATTAAAAATATTCACGTCACATCTTAAATTAAAGATGATTACATGAACTTTAATTTGATGCAATAATCACAAAAAATAGATGTAAACGAAGAAGATACGATGTTTAAAGTTTCAAATCTGAGTTCTAAATATTTGTTTTAATTTCAAAACCGTATTATTTTTGTAATATGAATATTTTCTGCAGTTTTAACAATGATTCTCTAAAATCGTCAACACTTTTCTTCGCCTACGAACACAAATAAAATGGCTTCAGAAAATCTGGAGGCAATGGACAAAGAATAAATAGAGAAGAATATTGAAGAATACAAATGCTAAAATTGCAACAATTCACCACTTTGGAATCGATTTCTTCAAGCACAGTAGGCACGAACCAAGGGTTTTCAATCAAATTGAGCAGTGTAACATATGAAGATTTGATTTTTCTGCAAGTACCTTGTGATTTCAATGTCTCAATAATCCTATAGAAATGTAGCACACCATCAACATATCTCCAATTTTGAATCGAAAAAAAATCTTTAAATCCTCTGCTGCATAAGGCCATGCCACTATTGTCGGCGACGATTGGTGGCTACGAAACAGATTGACAGTGGCAACTAATCGTCCAAAATTGAAAAGTGAAAGGGAGTAGACCTAAGATTTTTTGCAAATTTTGAGAGAAGAGCAGTTTGGATGAGCCAGCGACGAGTTTCACATGGGAGGGGATTTTCACAAATGAGGCATGACCTTACGTAGCAGAGGATCAGACCTAGATCTAGAATACTTTTGAGAGAATGGTTGCGACAACAGCAATTTAGTGGCTGCAAAAGGAAGCAAAACTAGGGATGGAAGTATAGGAGATTTCTTGGAGTTCTGCGTAGTTTTGAGAAAAAAGAGAAGACGAAAGATAGATATGAAATTTTAAGAAAAAAGAAGGAATTGGGCTTTGATGATGGGCTCTATATAATTTAGGCCCTAAATTAAATTCTTTAATT